>NW_025335817.1:12183095-12187832 GCF_004798865.1 Varanus komodoensis | reverse complement strand
CTCTCTCTCTCTCTCTCTCTCTCTCTCTCTCTCTCTCTCTCTCTCTCGGAATGAAAGGATGATTTGAAATAAGGAAACAGGAAGAGTAAAAATGAAACAAAGAAAATCCCTTAGCCAAAAGGAGGAGGGGGCTGGGATCAGATGGCAGGAGGGAATTGTCACATAGACAAGATAGCAGAACCCTTGCTCAGTGACCTTATGGCTATTAACCAACACACCCTGCATAGGAAATAAGCTCATTATAATTCACCTGGGAGGGACAAAATGGGAGGGAAGAAGCAGCTGGGGAAAGGGCATAAAAATGGGAGGTGAACATGTGCTTGGCGAGCTGGCAAGGGGAAGGAAACTCTCCAGCTCCCTTTAAAGTTTCAGAAAGAACTCTGCTGATTGGAATATATTTCTCCTCCGAAGGAAAGGAAAGGGTGTTTCTAACCCCTCCCCACCTTTTTATTGCTCTCTCTCACTTGACAGGCAGAGAACCTGGGCGCAAGTTGGAAGAAGACCCCTCTTCCCTTCTGCTGTTGCCTGGCCTGGGCTAGAGCAAAGGTCAGAAACATTCAGTTTGTGGTGAAGAGGAGGAGCCATCCCAGCAGGCCTTGCCAGGGGAGTCCCTCCTGTGGTGTGGGACCATGGCAGATACCCATCCAGGCTTACTTTTGTTGTTCTGTAGTGGTGAAACTGATAATGCCTTAGGATCATAAACTAAACTAGCATTACTCAGATTATCAAGGGATCAGGAGTAGGCTTGGGGCAAGTAAGTGGGACTGTTGTTTTTAATGTATTAATTAATTGGGTGTGTGATCTCTATTTAGTGCATTGTGATGCTTGTACATGTTTTGTTTGTCATCGTTTTAACAGAAATTTAGTTTTTCACCTGCATTATTATAATCATTTATTTTTATTTATTTAAAATTATTTAGGCCGCCTTCAAGGGTAGACAGTGGCATGCAAGATTTAAATACTACAAACTAAAAATAGGAAATAACTAACTCTCTGATAGAATATTGTGAAAATATGCATCGTGATGACACCAATAAACTGTGTAGCTCATATATTATCAAAAGGCCAGGGAAAATACATGATTTTCAGAGCTTTCCTAAAGCAAAGGGGTAATGAATCAGATGGAATCTGATTCCAGAGGCGCATGCTTTACACCGAAAAAGTCCATTCTGTGGTACATATTGTTCTAACCACTTTTGGCAATTGGCAAGTGAGAAAGGGCTTTGCTGTTGACCTCAGAGTGTGGACTCATCTGGAGAGCCTATGTGATACAATGATTCAGAGAGCAGGCCTGGGACTGATCTGGGTTCTAGTGCCCATGGAGCAAACTGGGTGACGGTGGATCAGTCACAGATCTTTAGCCCAACCTTCCTCAAAGAGTTAGTGAGTTTATCTGTCTCATATTTGGTTTTCCTCTTCTTTTCATTCTTTTTTTAACTGTGAAATTTGCTATTTATTTATACACCCAACCACCTCAACATCATACACAAACACACTTCTAAAGTAGATGCAGATTGGGTACTCATTTATCTGGCTTTTATGCACATGGTATTATTCAGGCTCTACCAGATGAGTGGTGAGGAGACTATTCAACAAGTAGCGTCATGAATTTTCCCATTGTCCAACAGGCAAAGTACTTTATTGAAAGCCTATCAAGGCCTCATGGCCTTCAATTCAATAGCAATAGGGATAGTGGCCTTGAAGTTGCCCTCAAATCCTTTAGAGTATCAGGGGTTGAAAGACCTAAGACATTGCTGAATTCCTGTGAAAAAATATTTTATTTATTTATTTAGTGGACTTATATGCCGCCCCACTCGCCTAAGCCTCGGGGTGGCTTACAAATAAATAAATATCATTAATACAATAAAATGCAATTGGAGACATCCTGGCCAAAGTTGTTAAAATCATTAAATAAAATCAACAATTAAAATGCCGTTTAAATAAAAAGGTCTTGGCCTGGCACCGAAAAGCAAATAACGACGGCACCAGGCAGACCTCTCTGGGGAGTGCATTCCATAGGTTGGGCGCCACCGCAGAGAAAGCCCTCCTCCAGGTACTCACCCTCCTAATGCCCTTCATGGAGGGCTCCTGGAGAAGGGCCTCTGCCGCCGATCTCAAGGGGCGGGAGGGCACATACGGATGTAAGTGCTCCTTTAGGTAACCAGGACCCAAGCCTTTAAGGGCTTTCTAGGTAATAACCAACACCTTGAATTGGGCCTGGACTTCAGTGGGGAGCCAGTGAAGCTGACGGAGGACTGGAGTTATGTGAGCACAACACTCAGTCCCCGTCAGCAACCTGGCAGGTCTGTTTTGCGCCAATTGAAGTATTCGGACCATCTTCAAGGGCAGCCCCACGTACAGCGCGTTACAGAAGTCTAGTCGGGAAGTTACCAATACGTGAGTCACTGTTGCCAGGTAGTCATTCTCCAGGTAGGGACGCAGCTGGTGAATCAGCCGAAGCTGAAAGAAAGCGCTCCTCGCCACCGCTGTTACTTGAGCTCCCAGAGAAAGCTCTGGATCCAGGAGCACTCCCAAGCTGTAGACCTTGTCCTTCAGAGGGAGTGCAACCCCATTCAGGACAAGGTCAAGGTCCCCTTCCCCTTTTATAGTCCTTCGATTGAATTCTATTGAGTTTTAATACGTTGAATTGGTTTTGATGATATCCAAAATATCTGTGTTTTTCGCCTTCATCCTCTTCAAATAAACACCATGTTGTCTATTTAGAAGGTCCCTTGATGGTTAATGAAAGACTGTGAACATTTAAGAAACAAAAGTAGATGCCAGAGAGAGAGAGGGAAACTTGGGGTCCCAAACAAACAAACCATGATGAATAGTGGCAAACAATTTGTTTGACTTCAAACACATTGGAAAGGACAATACTGGTTTTAAATAGAAAGCTCTAGAATTATAATTGGGTGTAATTGAAACACACCACAATATTGAATAAAACATTAGATATTTTAAACAGTGTTATCTTTACAATTATCTTTGGGGATAATTGGAGTGAAGCCCATGAACTGTTCTGTGCAAGAGAGTCACTCAGGGCCCATTGTCTTCCATGGTTGCTACTTCTGAGCATTTAATGGGAAACTATTTATATATAAGTGCTGGAACTGATCCATTTATCTTTGATGTTCATGAGCAAATGCCAGCATTGCTGAGTGCAATACATGAATGGTGAAGGGGTTTATTTTATTTTCAAAGCATTTGCTTCAAAAATTAAGCAGCAAACCCACCTTGCCAAAAGCCATTGAATGGTGTCTCACTTTGAATGGGGTTCTCTCAATCCCTGGTTGTGCCATTGTTGGGTGTAATGAAAACTAGAGATAGACTGGTTTCTCAGAGAAGCATCACACGGAAACATTTTGAAATAACCAATTACATTTTTATGTTGCCTTTCTCCAAAAGACCAGAAAGGTTTCCCCATCTTCTGATCATCATCATCTCTAAAGCACCCCAAAGCTGAAGCTCTCTTGCTGATTTACAAGAGCTCATAAAAGCAAAACAAGAAAACATAAAATTGCATGAAAACTTATGTTAAAAAATTAAAAGCTAGCACATAGAGTGAAGAATGATGATGTAAAAGAAAAATGCCTGAGATGAGTAACCCTCCAAGCTGCTGGATAAGTAGCACATCTTAAAAAAAAAAAAAAAAGGCAAAAAGCGGGGGGCGAAAAGGGGGGAAGGGTGGGGCCAGGGCGGCCCCCGGGGGGGGGGGGGGGGTGTTCTTCCACAGATGGGGTCCCACCGCTAAGAAGGCCCTCTCTCATATTCATACCTGCTGAAGCTCCCTTGTAGTTGGCATTCAGAGAAAGGGCCCAGAGGTGGAGCATAGTGTTTGGGTAGATTGCATGTGGGAGAGGCACTACAACAGGTGTTGTGTTCCCAAACTGTGTATGGCTTTAAAGGTTAGGGTTAGCACTTTGAATTGGGCCTGGAAGCATATAGGCATCCAGTGCAAGAGGGGCAGAACTGGTCTTTATCCACACAATGCCCCGTGAGATGGTGTGTCTCCTTGCATGTTTGTAAGAGTGTGTGTGCACCTATGTATCCTTTTCATCCAGTAAGCATTGAGGTGCAGGGTTCAACACTATGAAGCTTACAAAATCTACTTAATATTTTATTAGAATTGCAAGTTCCACCAATACAAGTCTGGTGCAAATATCATGCACTTAGAAACCCAGAATTCTGAGCCCAGAAATTTGGTTTCGGTAGGATAGTAAAACTGATCAGCACTCACAGTCCCCCAGTACAAAAACCTGCTCATTGTTATCCCAGGCCTTCAGAGAACTTCAGCTATGGGATAATATAGAAACAAAATTAAATAATTGGGTGCCAGAAACCCTTGCTATCTACTATAAATCATTCTGAGGTCTACCAATACATTCAGATCTACTTTCTACTCACTTCTGTAGTACCTGCTAAACCATAAGTCTGATTAATTTTGTTTCCCTCTCTAGATTTTAGGTCAGTGATAAATCATACATTTTCAGTGAGCCTCATGTTCAAATCCTACCAGCTCCAGGTAAGAGGCATAAAGGAATGTTGATGGGAAAACTATGCATCTCGGACCTAGATAATTGCTACCCATCAGGACAAACAATACTTGACCAGATGGATAAAGGGTCTGCCTTCGACTTGGCCTGTATAACGGAGACCTGGGCGGGAGAGGGGGGGAATGTCGCCCTCTCTCAAATGTGCCCGCCTGGGTATCTGGTCCAGCACCGTTCACGGCCG
>NW_025335817.1:12113392-12182995 GCF_004798865.1 Varanus komodoensis | reverse complement strand
TGTTGGTGTACCGTGCACCCTTCTGCCCAACAATCTCCCTGCCTGAGCTGACGGAGACTGTCTCGGACCTGGTGTTGAGGATCCCCAGGATGTTGGTCCTGGGGGACTTTAATCTCCATGCCGAGGCTAGTCTGACCGGGGCGGCTCAGGACTTCATGGCCTCCATGACGGCCATGGGGCTGTCTCAACATGTCACCGGCCTGACACACTCTGGACCTGGTTTTCTCGACGGGGCAGGAAGAGGGTGGTCTGAGGGTGAGGAATTTATGCTTAACTCCCCTGTCATGGTCAGATCATTTCCTGGTGAGGTTTGTGCTCGAGAGCGACCTCTCCCTCTGTAAGGGTGCGGACCCGATTGTGTGGGTCCGCCCCCGGAGCTGGATGGATCCGGAAGGATTCCTGAAGGCTCTGGGGGAGTTTCCGGCTGACAAGACGGGTGCTCCTGTCGAGGCTCTGGTTGAACTGTGGAACGGGGAGATGACCAGGGCTGTAGACACGGTCGCTCCTAAGCGCCCTCTCCCACCGGGCAGAGCCCGCTTTTCCCCTTGGTATACCCCTGAACTGAGGGCGATGAAGCAGGTTGGGAGACGGCTAGAGCATAGGTGGAGGAAATCACAGTATGAATCTGACCGAACACACTTAAGAGCCCATTATCGGGCCTATGCTGTGGCAGTGAAGGCGGCGAAAAAGAGATTTTTTTCCGCTTCCATTGCCTCCTCACAATGCCGTCCGGCGGAGCTCTTTTGAGTGGTGCAAGGCCTGGCCCGCCCAGGCCCGAAAGAAGATCCGATTCCACCCTCAAAGGCCCGCTGTGACGACTTTGCCAGGCATTTCAGGGAGAAAATCGCTCAGATTCGTCACGAGCTGGATTCCACTATTGAGTCAGAGGTCTTAAGGGAGACACCGATGCCACCGTCTGGTCCAGAATTATTGGATGAATTTCAGTTACTGCGGCCCAATGATGTGGACAAGGTGCTTGGACGAGTACGTCCCACCACTTGCCTATTGGACCCTTGCCCATCTTGGTTAATAAAGGATTCCAAGCACGGGATTGGAACCTGGATCATGGAAGTGGTTAATGCTTCTCTGAAGGAGGGTCGGGTGCCTGCCCCTTTAAAGGAGGTGGTAGTCTGACTGGTCCTGAAGAAGGCATCACTGGATCCAGGGATGGCCACTAATTATAGACCAGTGGCCAACATCCCGTTTCTGGGCAAGGTGTTAGAGCGAGTGGTGGCGGGACAACTCCAAGCACTCTTGGATGAAACTGATTATCTGGACCCATTTCAGTCCGGCTTCAGACCCGGGTACAGTACTGAATCTGCCTTGGTCGCCCTGTACGATGACCTGTGCAGGGAGAAGGACAGGGGGAGTGCGTCCCTGTTGGTTCTCCTGGACCTCTCAGCGGCTTTCGATACCATCGACCATGGTATCCTTCTGGATAGGCTTTCAGGACTGGGGGCTGGAGGCACTGCCTTGCAGTGGTTCCACTCCTATCTCAATGGCCGATTCCAGAAGGTGGTGCTGGGGGACTATGGCTCTATGCCATGGCAGCTATGCCATGGAGTACCGCAGGGGTCCATTTTGTCCCCCTTGCTGTTCAACATCTACATGAAACCGCTGGGAGAGGTCATCAGGAGGTGTGGGCTGCAGAATCATCAGTACGCTGACGATACCCAGCTCTACCTCTCGTTTTCCACCAATCCAGGTGAGGCAGTGGCTGTGCTGAACCGGTGCCTGGCCGAGGTAATGGGCTGGATGAGGGCCAATAAACTGAAGCTCAATCCAGACAAGACGGAGGTCCTGTTGGTAGGCGGTTCAGGCTTCTGAGAAGGTGAATTGAACTTTGTCCTGAACGGGGTTGCACTCCCTCCTAGGGATAAGGTTCGCAGCTTGGGAGTGCTCCTCGACCCGGAGCTTTCACTCGAAGCTCAGGTAACAGCAGCGGCGAGGAGCGCTTTCCTCCAGCTTCAGCTGATTCATCAGCTGCGCCCCTATCTGGAGTGCGACTGCCTCGCAACAGTGACTCATGCACTGGTGACTTCCCGTCTTGACTTCTGCAACGCACTCTACGTGGGGCTACCCTTGAAGACGGTCCGGATACTTCAACTGGTTCAAAATAGAGCTGCCAGGCTGCTGACGGGGACTGGACGTTATGTTCACATGACTCCAGTTCTCCGTCAGCTTCACTGGCTCCCCATTGAAGTCCGGGCCCAATTCAAGGTGTTGGTGATGACCTATAAAGCCCTAAACGGCTTGGGTCCTGGTTACCTGAAGGAGCTCTTACGTCCATATATGCCCAGTCGCCCCCTGAGATCAGCGGGAGAGGCCCTCCTCCGGGAGCCCTCAGTGAAGGAAATTAGGAGGGTGGTTACTCGGATGAGGGCTTTGTCAGCGGTGGCGCCTAAGTTATGGAATGCGCTCCCCAGAGAGGTCCGCCTGGCGCCGTCGTTATTTGTTTTTCGGCGCCAGGCAAAGACCTTTTTATTTAAGCAGCATTTTAAATGTTAATATAATTGAATTTTATTTGGCCAGGGCGGCTTATTTTATTCCAATGTATATATTTTAATTGTTATTGTTTTAATTTATTGTGTATTTTATGTTGTGATAATACGGCAAGGGGCGGCATAGAAATGTTTTAATAAATAAATAAATAAATAAATAATAAAGCTACTTCCTATGCTGCAGTGAGTCACACTTTCACATTTGTCTCAAAGATTTGTTTTAGGTGAAATGTGTTAGAACTCCAGTCCCAGGGAGCATCAGCTTTAATGCTCATCAATCCTGGTTTGACTGGAAGAACTGTCAGAACTTGTTCGTCCTCTTGCTCCTTTCTCTGGCAATCTTTCTCCAGAGCCATAGAACAGGCGTAAAAGTGTACAGTGCAAACAGTCAGCAGAGCTGGGTAAGGACAAGTAAGGGTCCATTCACCCAAGGAGATTCGCTAATCATTGGCAATAGCATTGATGGATAACAGGCATGTGTAAAGAGTCACCACAAGACAACCATATCATATCTCCAGACATCACTGTGGGGCAATATTCTTGCATGCCAAGTTTACTTCAGGTCACTTGGGAGTAAGCTCCACTGAAAGCAATAGACCCTACTTCTGAGTAAATACATCAAGGATTCTACCCTCATGATGATCAAAGGTTCTGCAAATGTGATGTGCACAGACCGCTTAGAACACAATCCTGTGACCACTAGGCATCATCTGGGTGTGCCTAGAATTCTTCAGGGTCCTGCACTGAGGTCTTCTGATGGCTGAGCTCTGCACTGCACCCTCAGAGCAGGTGTGGAAAGAACCACACTGGCATCTTCTCTGAGAGGAGAAATACATGGCGGAGAAGGAAAAGAAGGGCATGTTCAGAAAAGAGGGACATGGGACTGCCCTTGAGGATGGTCTGAATACTTCAATTGGTCCAGAACAGAGTTGCCAGGTTATTAACAGGGACTGGCAGATACTCCCATATCATTCAGTCCTATACCGTCTACACTGGCTGCCAATTGAAGTCTGGGCCCAATTTAAAGTGTTGGTAATGACATATAAAGCCGTAAACAGCTTGGGTCCTGTATATTTGAAGGAGTGCCTTCTTCTCTATGTGCCTGTCCACCCCTTGAGAGCTGAGGCAGAGGTCCTTCTCCGGGAGCCCTCTTTGAAGGAAATTAGGAGGGTAGCTACCCGGAGAAGGTCCTTTTCAGTGGTAGTGGCACCCCAACTTTGGAACATGCTCCCCAGGGAGGTTTGCATGGTGCCATCGCTTTTTTCTTTTCAGTGTCAGGTGAAAACCTTTTTATTTTCCCAACATTTTAACATTTAATTGGTTTTATCTTTGTTTTTATCATTAATGGTCAGGTGCAGTGGGTTGTTTGTTGGAAGGTTTTGATTTTTTGGTAAGCCGTCCAGAGACTCTGGTATTGGATGGCATATAAAAACTATCAATGAAGGAATGAAGGAATGAATGAAAGTGGGGAGGAGGCTGGGGCTCTCTAACTAATCCAGTTCTGATCCTTTCCCCTCACCTGGTACTTTAGTTAAAATTCCTGCCAGCAACCCAGCCTTCTAGACAAAATGCCTGGGTGGAGCTGTGGCAGCAGTGGGGATCTCCACAGGTACACCTCACTTGGATGCATGTGAGCTTCTGGCTGGGTTCTGAACCTAGTTGTGGTATTATGGTAAGTTTGGTCTTTAGAAGCCATGATAAGAAACAACTGTTGTTCTTCAGTGTCTCTGTACCACTGTAGCGTGTTGTGTTGTCTGAATCCAGAATCAAACGGGTACCACAGAATCCCTTGGACTCTAGCTTATCTAGCCATCCTGTCCCTACTATCCGTCTGTGCCTGGTAACACTCGGACAGATAAAAGAGGAAGAAGATACAGGAAGTGATGTAGCTTGTGACTGAATTTCAGGTGTGGTGCTTGATGGGCTACTTGACCACAGTGAGAGGATGGAGTGGAAAGGATGTGAACCATGATAACATAACAACCACAAAATTGTCTGTCAGGGAGATCAAGGTTAAAAACCATGAATCATGGTAACTACACAGTGATGTGATGTGAGGTGAGGTGATGTGATGTGTGAACCCACTCCCTGAGTTCAGAGGTTTACTGTGGGGGTGATGGGACTGCAGCCTTAAAATCCTACCTTCAGTTGCTGTTTTTGCCCCAAACCAGGTTCTTTTCTCAGTTTTCCTAAGCTATGGAGTGTCATTATTGTAATAGAAAGCAAGGTGGCCATGTTTATTTTTAAAGGCAACTGGTTTGGTCTGAGGTTTTTAAAGACAAGCTTTTAGTGTCATTTCTCCCATTTTAATGTTGTTGATCTCAGAATGTAGATGTTGTTCTTTTAATTGCACGTATATTGTTTGATAGTTGCTAGGTTAACGTTCTTAGGTGCATAGAAGACAGATTTGCCATTCAGGTTCTTTTATTTCCTAAAGCTGATAAAAAACCCCCTTTAAAGTAGGACTTTCTGACTTCTTCAAAAAGATTTATACGCTGTTCTTTTATAGATTTTATATTATTTGCTTGCTACTTTATCTATCTTTTTATTTTTGCAAATTGTTTTTATTTCTGTACACTCAGTTATAATGCACTCAGCATTCCTATGCCTGTCAACTGAAAGTGCAAGAGGATCCCAGTCCCAGGTAACTATTAAAAGAATGCTGCCTTAACAACTACTTGGATCAATGGATTTTGATGGCACTTTGTGCTTGAATTTATGTTCACTTGTGGTGGTGGGAACCAAGCAAAATAACTGAGCAGCGTTTCTTACACATCGTCCGGAAGTATGATGTACAGGCAATGAGTGGCAGCATAAAAATTCTGCAATATGCATTTCACATGTGGAAGCCATAACCTATGGGGCAAGGATACATTTCCCCGTCCTTTATAAACAGCTGCAAAGTCCCATGTTGCATGTCCATGTTTGTATAATATGTTGCATTGTGCATGCAACTGAATGTACACATCCTGGTAGGTGAGGAGTAATTTGTGTGTTGAATAGCTATACACAACACACACACATGCACACATGAGTCACGATAGTGTAAAAGATCAATAGAAGGGAAACTTCACATAACAAGGAAATGGAAACAGATGGAGACTGAATGCTAAGGGGTTTCACTCTGTTCTTGCTACTTCATCAGGGCTAATTAAAGCATTCTCTCCCTGAAGACCTTAAAGAGATCAACTATGACAGCAAACAACTACAAATGAGATGCTGAGGGTTTGGACTGGGAAGAAGCAACATGAAAACAGCAGCATGCTTCACTGATTTAATGCCTGATATATCCCATGGAGACTATCCAAAGCAGCCACAATAAAGGTCAGGAGAGAAAAAGAAAGGATGCTGTCAGGCTGATTACTATCTCTTCCCCTTATTAGGGGCACAAATTTGTTTGTTGGTCTTTAGGAGGAAAGAAATGGGTGGGAAACATCACTGCTCATTGAAGAGTGGAAAGCCATCCATTTTGGGTGTTCCAACAGAAGGGAAATATCAGATACTTGTGGTCAAATATTTGGCTTTTCATTATTCCAACCAGAATGTGCTTGCTCACTTCTGCAGCTGGCTGCATTTACCTCTCTGGTCTGTCCATTTTGGTTTCCCAGTTTTCTTTACCAGATATCCTTTTTATTTTATCTTCTTTCCTGCAGCCTTTCAAGCAGTTTTCAAACAATGTAATACACCTGATCACTGCTAACAAGCTAATATGCTCAGTGCTTCCCAATCCATAAGGTGTAAGTCCCGGCAATTTGTTCTCTGTGCATGGTAAATTGTTGTCTCTTATTTTTGTTGTTATTGCTGTATTTAGTCTTGCCTTGATACAATTGGTATGAACTTCTAGTGCTATTGTGTGTTAATGGTCTGGTGACCTCCCTGCAGTCTTTAGGAAACAAAGTTTTACATGGGTCAGAATGTGTCTTGGCTCATTCTGGTGAGCCAGAATGTGTCTTGGTGAGACACATGGGACTGGTTTGCATGACACAAGAAGCCATGGTGAAACCTTAACATTGTTGGACGGTTGTGTCACCTAGACCCAGTTCCAGAGTCCCTACATGGTAGGATTAGCTTTCTGAAACTATGGAGAGAACCAATGGTCTGTTCTAAGGTTTCCACACTTCACCACAGCAGGTTTGGTTGTCCAGGCCTGGGACCATCATTTTATCATTGTTGGCATGGCAACACCACAGCAACCTGATAAAAGTGGTTGCAGAAGTTTGTTTTTTATTTTTAAATGTGCAGGCAGCTGAATAACCTGATAGGACTCTCCAAATGGTGTAGAACAACCATAAAATATAAGAGAAAACATTACAATTCCCCAGGGAAAAACCCAACTGCTGGAGGTGCATGAGATCTTAAGAGAACTAGAGAATCAGGTTTCAAAACATTTATGAGAAAGCACAGTCTTCACCTGATGTCAAAATGAAAGCAAGGAAGGTGCATGGAGGACCTCTCCAGGAAGCCCTTTCCAAAGGTGGGGAGCAGCCGCCAAGGAGCATGCCCAAATCTCATTGGGTGGGTAACTATGTATGGGAAAAGTCAGTCCTTCAAGTAACCATGTCCCAAGCCACTTAGGACTTTATATGTTAAAAAAGCACTTTAAATTGGGACCAGGTTTCAACTGGCAACCAGTGTAAGGTTGCCATGTGTAGCCCTTGACCTCTATTGTCCTTAGCCCCTCAGCCATAGATGCTCAACATCCATTGACTGAGCAATGTGTCCATCCCCTGTTTACTTCTGGCAACAGGAAAGTGGTGCAAAAATGCATGGAGGAAGAAGGGGGGAATTGCAGCAAAGCCCCTATTTTCATTTCTTCTTCTTCTTCTTCTTCATCATCATCATCAGTATGAGCACTCAAGTGCCTGGGAAACCCCACAGACATGCAGGTTCACTTTGTTGTGGGAGGGAGGAAGCCCATCTCAGGAGCACAGTGGACCTATCAGGAAGAGGTCACCGTGGGCCATAGACAAGAACAGGGAAAGTTCTTGGATTTCACTCACTGGGGCTCCCAGTTGCACAGTGAAACTGGGACGAAGAAGCATGGAACATGAAAACCTCGCTTCCTGGGTAACTATGCAATCATTGAATTGGCATGTTTGGGCTGGAGTCCACACACCACTCAAACATGGCAGAGCTGTTTGCCATGTTTTGTGATGTCTGAGAAACCTGTAACAGATCCAAACAGATTCAGATTTCTAAGAATCTGTCCAGTAGCTCCAGCAGCAGTCTGAGTCATGTGGTTTCTTGAACTGACTTCTCACTGCTTTGAGGGGGAAGGAGGTAGGATGTGAATTAATTGCATTAACCAATGGCATTTGTGCTGGTATGTCTTAACACTTCTGTTCATGATTGGCCAGTAACAATAGCCAACTATGTTTAAACAGAAGAAAAGAGAAATAGGGCAAGGGGCCCTGTGGATTGTTCAAGAACTCTGATGGGAAAACATGGGCTGAGACAGAAACGCAGGGTAAGTCCTTGCATGCTATTAGCTCAGGGCAAAGTTTTGAATCTTGTGAGATGTGTGGGGTACAAATGAAAAGGGGTGTTGTCTGCCCTTTAGTTTTTCACAAATTATGTTTGAACTGAGGATGTCTTTCTCCTTAGTCATCAGTAGATGGTGGTAAAAGGGCCTGCTTCTTTCACCAGAAAGCACCAGATGATGATGAAGAAACAGCTCAGAGCATAGGCAAGGAAGCCAGTGCTGGGGCAAAGACATTGTGGAGGAATGGTTAGACAGAGAAACTGAGAAGGAACAATGTGCAAAAGAGGTAATAGGCAGTAACTTGTTCATCCAAAAGCTAAAGATCTAAAACAGAAGATGTGCTGTTAGTAAAGCAATACCTCTCAGTGCAGTCAACAATAGTGAGGAAAACTACAGTAAGCACAGCAAGATGTCACCCTGACTCTACAACTACTAATCTAGGCTGGTAGCCCCCGTAAAGATCCTCCCTCATCCTGCAACTACTTACTTTTATCGCATTATGGTTAATCAGCTTACTGACCAGTACTACTCATCTTTATCCTGATCCTACTTAAATTTATCTTTATAAATCCAGCTGAATCCTGAAGCTAATTACTTCGTTCCTTGACTTTATCTATATCCTTCTGGTGCTTACACATACTATCATCCTGTGGACATCAATCTTGGGTCTGCAGCAACTTACCAGTATTGATTCAGCGTCTTTTTGCTTTATTTTACAGATACAAAAAGTCCAAATGTGTAGGCCTGACTCTGCATGTAATATGAGGGGTCCATACTTTTATATTTTATAAATCTATTATATATGATTTGCTGATGGCATTAAAAAGTTGGTATGATGCTGGGAAAAATGCATCACAAAAGAAGGTGACTATGTAGGAAAGTGTTTTTGAAATTCTTAATACATAGTGTTCTAAATAGGGTTGAAGAGCCCTTGTAGAATGACAGCTGCCACACTGCTGCAGCCACATCATTCATTTGGGATGAAGATGGGAAGAGGATGCATGATTCCCTGGGGGAGGCTGCATCTCTTATGACCATAGGAAACTAAGGTCAGTTCATTACTGAACCAGTTCACTTTACCAAGCCTCTAAGTTGATTTGCAGACTCCTTAAATGTGCCTGAAGGAACATAGACATTTAAACATGCACATGAAAAGTGCGTACTTCCAAGAATAATGCACAGACACACTTTACTAGATGGGTCAGTACATGCATTCCAAAGATGAACACAAAAGATGCATACAGTACATAATAGTGCACCCAAATTTTCAAGTGAATAAATTTATGGATATGAAAGAGAAGAAGCTTCAGCGTGGAAGCTGGGGTTCTTCAGTGAGGTCAGATTTTGCTTTTATGTATGTATGTATGTATAAATCTGCAAATTTTGGAAAATTTTAGCAGACACAGGCAATCCTGGTTCTCTTATTTCTACTCCTGTCCACCTCTCCAGCCATCAGATTTTAAATATTTGTTCTGCTTCAAGTGAGGCAGGGTAAATTCAAAAGTCTCATAAGGGAGTCTGAGTTCTCAGCTGGATAGCTGAACACAAAAAGCATGAATCCAGACAAGGGCAATCCACAATGCAGGTTCATAAATCACAAGACGGTCCAAGATTTAAGCCAGCAAGGTTCCATTAGAAATGTAATAGCCAGGCATTCAGGCAAAGGTGAGTCCAAACACAGATTTGCAAGGCCATCTAGAACAAGGAACTCAGTAGTCCAGTGTAGTCTGGAAGCGCAATAGCTGGATGATCAAGAAGAATTTTGGGTCCAAAGCGGGAAAGGACACATTCTGCCAGTACATCTTCCTGCCTAAGACAGGCTTATCCAAGCTCATCAGAACCCCAAGGTTCAGCTGTACGTCATGTTGAGACAGACCACCATGTCAAGCTCATGAAGATTCCATCAATTCCATTTCAAAGCTTATTTTGTCACAGTTTCATTTTTTCCACCTGTTTTATCTCATGGTTTGAATTGGGAAAGTACACTTGTGTCTGTTTCTCAAAGGTGCACACTTTTCCACTTTTGACTAAAGCATAACATTGCATGCTATTTTTGGGAAAAATCACTTTTTAAAGTATATGTTTTAAAGAATGTTTCACTAATATTTGTTAGCTGTCCTAGCAATATATGAACTACCTTATCATCTTATAGGAAATCTCCCTCCCTTATATCTCCCTTCCCTCCATCATGCCAAAGCAGCCTAATTCTCACTATAAAATGTATAATGGCTTGATTTCAAACTGGAAATAGCTTGATATTTAATATAAAATTCCTTTGTCAAAGAGAGAGAGAGAGAGAGGCTTCAGTACTACAAAAGTGATAAATCAATTATGAAACTGAAACCTCGATTACAGCACTGTCTGCTTAATTATTTGACAAGTTAATTAATCTCCTAAGCAATAGCTATTGCACTGCTGTTGACTTGGTAAAATGGCAAGATACAGCTATGCCAAGTCCTGGAGATCTTGGCAATGTAGAATTTAATAAGACACCTGGAAAATGCCTGATAATAGGCGTTAAGTGAGGTCAATTCACCTTTGAAGGAACGGGAAGAGCAGTTTCTACTTCTTGCCTGGAGGAGTTCCTGCTGCTAATTGTTTTGCTACACAACTAATTGCAGCATGTGTCCACTGGCACTGGTTTCCACCTCCCCCTTTCCACAAACATCCTTTCAAGAGTCCCCAGCCACTTTCCATAAAACCATTCAACTGCAGCACTGCTGTTGGGCAGTGCCTCTCCTTGACTCATTAGAGCCATGGTGGCAGTACTCTTTCCCCTCTTAGGAAACAACACAATTAAATATGCCACTATAATTGATGCTGATAGTTCTACCGAGAGGGATGGGCACTCGTTTTTAGCCCATCGGTCTTGCTCTGTGTGGTATCTTGTCTATGGCTTCTTCTTCTTCCAGAAGCCACAAATTGACTCAATCTGAGGGTCCCCACTGAGCTCTGGCATGCAGCTGGAGGACAAAGTGAGGGCACCTGATAATGGAAGAAGCACAGACAACACCCAGAAGCTGGAAGGAGAAGAAAAGGACAACTTCCCTCACACTGTAAGTTTCATACTTTGCTTTGACATGTAAACCTTTCTTGTTCCAAAGGCATAATAAGGCATCTAAAATAGTGAAAACCATATTAAGCTTTTGGCAGAAGACTTCAGTAGGCTACAAAATTGAATGAAAAAGCAGCCTAATTTAGATGGGAAGAATGATATACAGTTGTGATTGTCACTCATTATGCATAAATAGGGAATTTGCATGAATTGAGAATTGATTGTAGGAGACATTGTGGGACTGTGGGTGGCGCAGTGGTTTAAACTGCTGTGATGCTGGGCTGGTTGATCGAAAAGGTCGCCGGTTCGAATCTGCACAACAGGGTGAGTTCCTGTTGCTCCGTCCCAGCTCCTGCCTACCTTGCAGTCCAAAAGCATGCAAATGCAGGTAGATAAAAAGGTTCCACTTTGGTGGGCAGGTATCACTGCTTTATAGTCTTGATTCCTGAGGCTCCTAAGGCACTCCAGACTGCTCTCCCACAAAGTTTGCTGTTCGTATCCTACCCGTCTATCCCATTTATGGTCCCTTGAAAAGCTGACTGTCAGAACATAGCATAAAGAATACAACCGTCAGATCATTCCTCGTGGATCCTGCTGGCTTGGAGCTCTCTGCTTCTAGGACATCAGGAGGATGCTGTCTCTGCGAGGAACTAAAGCCAGCTGAATCCTCATGTCAATTGAGAAGACCAGGCTGGTGGTGCAGCCATCTCTTATCCTCCTGGGGATCTGGCTGGATTATGAAGGGCCTCTCCCATGTTCCATCATCACAAGCTGTCAAGTGAGTACTGCAAATGTACTTTTTTCCTATGGCCTATAGAGGTTTCAGGGATGCGGTGGCGCAGTGGGTTAAACCGCTGAGCTGCTGGGCTGGTTGATTGAAAGGTCGACAGTTTGAATCTGCACAACGGGGTGAGTTCCCATTGCTCTGTCCCAGCACCTGCCAACCTTGCAGTTTGAAAGCATGCAAATGCAGGTAGATAAAAAGGTACCACTTCAGTGGGAAGGTAACAGCGTTCCATGCACTTCGGTGTTTAGTCATGCCGGCCACATGTCCACGGAGACTGTCTGCAGACAAATGCTGGCTCCCTTGGCTAGGAAATGGAGATGAACACCACCCCTGAGATTCAGGCACGACTGGACTTTAATGTCAAGGGGAAACCTTTACTTTATAGGAGACATTTGTGCAAAAACCTCAATTTTGTGCAGATTTCCTGCCAGCTCAGAAAACAGGGCTTATATAATCCACTGGGGAAATAGGCACTTATCAAACTTGGGAATCAGGAAAATGCAAGCATGTGCTTAATAATTTGTGAAAAGTTTTGGCAAGCATATGCTTATGTCTGGAACTTTGAATGGGGCATGTTTCTCAAGTACAAACAAAAATTCTCATAATTCTTATCCACCAAGGTAGGTCGCATGATTTTTTTTCATTTAAATTAGGCTTACACAAGAGAACATAGCACCAGGCCGCACAAAAGAATCACAGCCTGCTGGAATCCCGTCTTTGCCATATCAACATAATTCAGGTAATGAATAAATCTGAAAAGACATTCTTGTGGGTGCAGCTACCATGCTGTACAGTGAATAAAGTTCATTCGATGGAAAATTGTATTCCAGGGGAATGTAATGTGACAGTACAAATGTATTACTTGGGAATTAATATGAATTTAATTCACAGCCAAATGCCCAAATGGAGGCAGTTCTTACAAAGATTTGAATAACAGGTGCTGGGAAGGAAGTGCTTGGGTCACGTTAAATGGAGTGCAAAAGGAGTGGAATGCATTCCTGCAGATGAAGGGGTAAACCACTGAAATTAGCAATGTGAAAAGCTGTCATCTCAAATAGCAATGGAGATCTTAGATATACTGACTTCTTCTGTTTTATGAAGTGATTATCACCCCCACCCATATCCCCCCAGTAATAAAAATAAAAAGTATATTTTAATGAGCAATAACATCAACACGGTTTCTTCACGCACACTCACTCACGCACACTTCTCTCTCAACCAGTTGTAGCTATTTAACAGGAAGCATCTCATTAGCCCTGACACCTCTGGGATGCAGAAACACAGTTAACGTTATGCCTGCCATTCTGCAGATGTGCTCACCCAAGTTTAAAATGCTAACACAATTGACTCATTAATATAATGGTGATTTACAGTGTCCTGTGTCCTGTAAGGAGCTCAGCTCATACAAACAGCCCAACCTACAGGGATGCATGTCTTCCTATCTGTCCTCAGGAGGACCTCTTCATCAGTGCAGAACACACAACACACACACATGCATTCCACATATCAACACTGGATGGCCATGAACTGTTCTTCCTGCCAAGAAGCCAGTGAAAAAGAAGTGGTCAAGGTAACGAATGCCATTCTTGAGCACATTGACAGTAGTTAGTAAATTTATAATTGAAGCAGTAATTGTTGCTATTGTTAAATGCTGTCAAGTCTGCTCTGATTTATGGCAACTGTATGAAGGAAAGTCCTTCACAATGTCCTGTCCTTGACAGCCCTGTTCAGCTCTCGCAAACTGAACCCAAGGATTCCTTTATGGGGTCAATCCAAGTTGGTTGGCCTCTACTTCTGCCTTCAACTAGCCCTAGCATGATTGTCTTCTCCAGAAGTAATTATGATGGCAAAAATATTCTCCAGAGAATTTCCCCCGCTCTATGTAGTGGTTTTTCCCAGATCATGCTTTTTTGGCACCATTTTTCTCCCACTGACTACATCCTTCTCATCCACCAATGGGGAATTAAATCCAAACAATCAGGGATCCTGGGGTAAGTAGGATGGCATTACAAGGATGCCAGGCAATCAGATTTAGCGGTATGATAACACCACTGAGGGCAACTGGGAAGGAGGTCTATCTCAAATAAACATGGAGATTTTCACAAGGATGGTAGAGGAGCCCCCACCCTGCTTTTAAATGCACTTGTTCAAAACTGCTGTTAGAGTAGAATAGCAGAGCGTTATTTTCACTGAACCCCAGAAATACAATAAATAGAAATACAAGACTCTCCTGTGAAGTTCCAAACACTGCTGCATCTTTCCCTTCCATGTGGAAAAATGTACTGAGATATAGCTGGCATTCAGATTTTGAACATAGACTTAAGCATGCATACTACATGTCATTTGGTATCTCAGTATGTAAGACAAATACTGCATCATTCCCTCTATTTCAACTGCTCCAGCTGTGAGTACTAATGCTTATGTAATCAAATGTTGCTACTCATGCTCAAGAAGGATTTATGCCAGCATCAGGGCAGCTCTAGGGGTCCATCTTCTGCTTTAGCACCAGAAGTATGGCCCTGGTAGTTGCAGAATTAGTCACAGACTCTGTTGCAGCTGCCAGGGTCCTGATGAACACCACCTGGGAGTTCTGGCTATTTAAGAACAGGAGGTGCCAGTCTCCAGTGTGGTGTAGCCCACTCCCACTTGTGCTGGTATCACTCCTTTCTATCCTGCAATCTTGCTGGTTCAAGTTGTTAACACCACATTTTGTGGCATTCTTACCTTAACTGAAAGTCTGAGCCAGTATTCACATGTGAGACTGGGACCTGTAAATGCAAAATAATTCTTATAGGCCAGTGATGGTGAACCTTTGAAGACCGAGCGCCCAAACTGCAACCCAAAACCCATGTATTTATCGCAAAGTACCAACACTGCAATAAAACCTGAAAACTGAGGTTTTAGTTTAGAAAAAACAACTCATAGCCAGTCCAAGCAAATATATATGTATATATCCTTGGCACTGACCAGCCATGCGAAAGTTCAGATGAGTCGTGGCTGATGAGTTGCGGCTTGTGATGTAATCAGCTGCACCACTCCTTTCCGAGCATGCACATGGCCCCTAGGTACACTGTTATCTGATGCTCAGCTGCTGGGGTGATGCTGGGGGGACTTGGCTCATGTGCCGACAGAGAGGGCTCTGCATGCCCGCTGTGGCACATGTGCCATAGGTTCACCACCACTGTTATAGGCTAAAGTTTATGGGAAAATACAGTTAAGCAAAAAGTCTTCATCTGGCAGAATTTGATATGCATATGCGGAACTGAACACTTGAATATTTCCCACTTCAAAGCCACTCTGGCATGTAGAACACTAGCATATTAGGGAAACCTGCAACCCTTTTCCTAGCTTTGTGCACTTTTCCAAGGCAGGGGCTTTTAATGTAGGGAAGATTTAATCTTATAATTTTATTTTCAATATGGAGACAGGACCAGACTCATTTCAAGGCAAATTGCCTTTAAACACTATCTGAGTTCAACTTAAATGTTGATGGAACTAAAAGGAGAGCTGTGGGAAAAGCAATCACCCCTCACTTCTTAACTGCCCATCCTCATTAAAAAAAAGAAACTCTCCTGTGTTTAATGGAAATATCTTTTTTGCTGACAAAATCCAAGACAAGATTGTTGTTCATTTTATACTTCAGAGGGAATATCTCATCAGAGACAGAGAAGGGGGGCAGATTTGCTCCTTCTGGTGACCTTGATGGGCAGCAAAGTGTGCATAATCCATTGGAAAATTCAATGAATAATGAATATCTAACATAAATTCAACCCTTTCTCATCCAAAAGTTATGTCAGATTATGTAAGAACAAATGAAAATGGAAGTGTTTTGAACATTTAAAATGGGAGCAAGGTAAGAGATCATACAGTAGTGCAGCAGCAAAAAGAAGACAGGCAGAGTAAGCAAACAGTCTGGGTTTATGTTTCTAAGACAGAAGACTGGCCAGGGCAGTGGTCCATGCCCCTGGAATAAGCATCTATTGGATGTCCATCAAGACCCCACTTTGAAAGTCTTCAGGAAAGTGCCAAAGGCCTTCTCCTTGTCCTTTTTCCTGGAATTGTATTTTGGCTTTGAAGAGTATCGCATCTCCTCTGGGATGAACTATGGGGTACCATGTACTCACAGTGAGCATGACCAAATTCAGCATGAGAGATGAGCAGAAATCAAAAGTGGACAGGATCACTTCTTCCCTCTCCTTCCTTCTCTCCTTCTGTTTCTCTATGTGCCTGCCCCACAGGGGTGTCATTCTCTCCCTCCCCTCCCAGCCAGCTGTCTTTGGAGATAGATCACAAAAACATTGACATTAGCTCAAGGGCCACATGCAATTAGGCTACGGGTAGGAATGAATGAGAATTGCATTGTGCATGTTGAAAATCTGATGGACTTTTTGCTTGGTTGGTTTGGTTATCCCTAAGGGTTGCCTTCCCCTGGCACTGGTGTCAACTTTGACTATTTTTTGCAAAATGCATCTGTTTGCTTGTTTTAATTTTCGTTGTTCACAAGTATGGACTTGCACACACATGGGGCCCAAAACGAAAAATGTCACCTGTCCAATGTCCTGGAAAGTATCTGCTTTTAAAGTGCAAGACATGATGACATTGACTCAAGTAGGTTAATTTGTTATATTGCATTTATTTCACAGCAGCAGAATGGAGAGCAGCCAAGTGAAAAGAGAGCCATTAGAAGACTTTTTTTTTGGTGAAAGGAGCAGTGTGTATCTCATCCCCTTTGTTGTGGCTTCCTCTAGCTTTGTCTGTCTGATTTGAACTTGACAGTTGCTAGTATTGTATACTTTTTCCACCCTTTCCTGAGACTCTGGGCACTCGTGAAGTGCAAAAATCCAAACCACAACCATTTACAGATTTCTTTTTAATATGGATTTTTTTTGTCAAGAATGCATGCACAAGTTCTTGTCAAAACCATCACTCAGACCTGACAGAACCCTCACTTTAAAAGGAAGCTTCCATACATTGTGTAAAATTGTCCCATTTTTCCCATGACCTAGGGTCTCTAGAAGACATAAAAAAGGTGCAGGGCACTGAGAATGGTGGGATCCCAGAACAATGGACCATCAGCCTTGCAACCGCTGGACAGAAATGCCGATGTTTGGTCAGCCACAGCTGAGTGATAAGAAGGTGGATTCACTCCAGTATTCTTTCTACTCGAGGAGACACTGAAGAAATCACCATCCTCATCACCATCATTCCATTCAATGTAAGGCCATGCTGGATGGAATCCTGGGTCATATTTGCCCTTCCCTTGGGTGGTTGTCATTGCCCACCACTTAGCAGTGACAAGGGGATCAGTGGCAACAGGGGTATGGCATTCTTTCTCTTAGGGACCCTATGGTTCTTGGAATTCCTTGAAATGCCTGTTGATGCTGGCACCTGAGGCATCTTTGCCCAGGAAAAAAATAGCCATTTTTTCCCCAGAATCCACTGACATCCCAATAAGTGCGTATTGTTTCTGCAGTGGTTGAAGGGCCTTTGTTCATTATTTATGAGGAAGGAGTTACTTCCATATCTCTGATGTGAGGATATATGCATACCCATGCACAAACACACTGGCAGTGTTTCAGTGCTTCACGTTTTCTGATGTAATAATAATAATAATATTATACTATCTTCTCAATGTGTTCTTGCCAAGGGTATTATAAGAAGGAGATGTTTTATTTAATATTGTATCTGCTTGTCAGCTGAATAAATGAATTGTGTGCATCCCCCACTTCTTCATTGATTTCTTTTATTATTATTATTTTGGAAAGAAAGCATTATGTTAACTGGAGAGTAGAGGCCAGGAGAATACTAAATATGCCCCAGGTGTAATTCACATCATATTAATTAGGCTCCATGAGGGAGGTATGTGGCTCAGGTAGCTTCCATTTAGGATTCCTGTACTTCACATGTAGTTTAGCTGCTTTACTCAGGATTGTCCCACAAATCCTTCTGGATAACTGACATAAAGGGAGGTATGATGCAAGCATGAGCAACCTTTTTCTGTCGAAGGGCTAAATTCCTGTGTGGCTGCATTTGATCTCCGGTTGGGAAAAATCTATGAGTGGCTAAATGCAAAGGGGGCAGTGCCAAAACCTGATAATATATTTAATGTGTGTGAGCTGTTACGTTTTGAAAGTCATTTCCAACTTATGTTGACCCCATGAATGAAAGCAACAGCTCTTCTAAGAGAGAGACATCTCTGTCTTCATTACCTCTGTCCCTGTAACCTGATTGTAAGCATGTCACTCTGTATATCTGTATACCCAAAAGGATGCAGAGCAATCTTCCAAATGATCTTCCTCCTCAGGCCATGCCTCCTTTTAAAAATATTTGGAGCTGATCAGAGAGCAAAGCTTTCTCTTGCTCAGCTTTGAAAAATGAAGTCTTCTGCAGTGTGCAGCAAGGGAAAGCCTTTATTGCCAATCCACAGCTGATCAGGTGCTTGGAGAAGGGAAGGACCTGGGAAAGGAGCTCATTCACTCCTGGTATGAATTTAACTATCAGTGGGCACATGGAGAAAAAAGATCAATGAACAACAAGATAATTCACAACAAGTTCATGGGACCAGTTATGACCAGAGCCTAGTTCATGGGCATGTGAGCATCACTTGATGCATAGCAATATCAAGGGATGATACTGCTCTCCAGAGAGGTCTCTGCCATTCACCCCCATTCCCCAGATCTCAAAGCAAAGGATGGAGTCTGTGTTTGCTGTCTGTGTTGTTAGGATCCCTGAGCATCCAAGGTTCTTGACTGCATGTGAACTCACACCCATGCAGCTGTGAGTTGATCTGACCTTGCTTTTTATTATGTTACCAAGCACATTTTTTAGCAGATGGGCAAACCGTAAAAAGTAGAATTACTTAAAAGAGCATGAAGAAAAGAAAAAAGAAAGCCTTTAGTTTTACAAAACAATGCTGCTATCATTTATCATACCTCAGGTAAACATTCTGATAAAAGCAATGGAGTTATTTAACACTATCATTTACTATGCATCCTGTATAAAACACCTACCATTCTCTAAGTGTTCTAAGAGATTAAAAGATAAGAAAGACTAACAGGGGGAAAGAGCAAAGCAACCCAAGACACCTGGAAATGCATGCAGTTCGTTTTGATTTGCACTGGTTGACCTCCCTGCCTGTATGTACACATTCAGACATGATCCAGGAGGCTTAGACCACAGGTCTGTGGAGAACGCCAGTGTGTCTGGTGTGGTATTACTTGGCATGAATGTGCCTGATCTCCCTTTAAGAGCTCCCAAGTTGGTGGCTACCATGACCTGTTTTGGAGATGAATTCCATAATGTAACTAAAAATACAGAGGCACATGGAATGTCTCTAGTGAGGCAAGAGGTCATCTGACACTGCGCCTTCCTTGGAAGGAGCCATTGGCTAGGCTGGAGAGCCGGAGCCAGAGCTGAAATGTGTTTCCAGAGAGTTTTGGAAATGGCAGAGGTCAGGCGCTTATGAGAGGTGGCATTTATGCAGCTTACCACTGGGGTCAGAGGCCAGCATATCTTGACAGAGATACCCATGAGGATCCTCTGCTTTATGGTTCAGAGAGGTGTTTTCAAGCATCCTGAAAGCCCCTGTGAATATAGTCATCACACTGCACTTAACTTTCGCTCCTGATTTTCTTACAAGAATTCAATTGAACACACTGGAAATGAAGTGGAACTGCTATAGTAATGACAAACTCAGAATGGACACAAATGATTTTACAACAAAGATAGCAGTGGGGGACAGAAAGAAAGCTGTTTAACTAGTGTCTCTTTTGTTTCATGTTTATTCCCACTTCTTATTTTGTTTTCTGTGACTGCACAAAGAGTTGGCAATCCTATGAGTCCCACTGAAGCCATATATAGTCTATGTAGACATATATAGGACTGTACCATAGTGATATGAACTCAGGACTGCAAGCAAGTTTTTAAAGGAAGAAACACACATTCTTTGCTTCACGAATACACATGTGTCACAGTGGGTATTACTGGAGAACAGGTATTCCTTTTGTGCATGAGAGTAGGAAAATTGCCTCAGCTATAGACTATGCTGCAGTTTTATGAACACTTAAAGAACACTTACATTAAAAAGAAACATTAATTTATCAGGAACCTCTTTTAACATCTATTGAAGTATTAAATTATTGCTTATATATTGAAGCTTTTCTCCGTTCTTAGACATACCATTCCAAGAATAAGAAGAACCACTGCAGAACCATCCCTCCAAGATCCATTCTTGCAGGTCCAGCAGAAGCAACAGAGATGCTTCTGGGCAACTCCAGGCATGGGCAGTCTTTGGTGAACAATGTCCTCTCAGTACCGAAACCAGTCTGAAAACCAGACTGAAAAGGACGTGTGCTAGGACATCTGGTTCATTTGAACTGGATCAATCAGATGACTGAAAGTGGATGAGTTGGGTCTTCTTCTGTCTCTAAGACAGGCTCTAGTTCGCAACTTTAAATAAAATGCTATGAACATTTGCTCAAATCACAGGAGGACCACGTGGTTTTTGGGTGTTGATTTTTATTGCAAGTCATCCCGAGATGTTTGTAGGTGATGGGATAGAAAAGCTTTAAACAAACAAACAAATAAATAAATAAGTGCTAACTGGTTGATTTTGCACCCATGTCATTAGTGTTTCCCCCCTTTCCCTTAACTAATACATGTGTGAGCCTTGGATCATTTAAGAGATAAAAGTTTGTAAGTTTACACCAGTGCTGGGCTGCCATACTGGAATGCAGAGGGACAGAGATGAAAATGATTTGGATTTTCACCCTTCCCTAGAGGTTTCCTTACATATTCCTACAATAATTAGTGTCATATAGGGATCCTAGAGCTGTAATGTTATAAGATGCTGTAATGGTTTCCCCAGCATTGGTATCTTTGACATGGGTTGCTTAGCTGTTTATCACTGTGGCAACTAATGAAGTTTTCTTTAGGAAAGGAACTCTCCACAGTGGAGTTTTAAATTGTGGCATCACACTGGTTCTTAATGAGGCACTTATCACCTCTCTTATCCAATCTGTCAAACTTCCCCAGCCACTTTAATCAGCCACAAGGGAAAGGGGCCAAGTCTGCATGCGCAGGACTTGCTTCTGCGAGGATCCACCTTGCGGCCTCAGGCTGCTCAGGCTGAAAGCTACCCAGAGAAACATGGCAATTTAGTCCTTTGGAACAAAACATGTTAAATCCAGGAATGAAGAAAGCCACGTTTTCGGCAAGCAATTTTACCTGCAAAGTGATTTATTTGAAAGAGGTCTTAGATACTGACTTGCCAGGGTAGGGCCAGAGGTCCATTACAAAGTGCATGTTTTGCATACAAAAAATAGCAATAACCCCCAGGTTCAGTTTCCAGCACTGGCAGTTTAAAGAACCAGGTGGCAGGTGATAGGGAAGACCGCTGACCTGGAAGGATGCTGGGAAGCAGAGCATGCAACAGAGAGCTAGACTGACATGTAGTCCTATGTGGTATGAGCCAGCATCTTGTGTAATCTTGCACTAGATCTTTGCGGGTTCCACCATTTCTCCTTGGGCAAATATTTCAAAGGGTTCTTCCCACTTGAAATAACTTGAATGGATACCTCTGTGTAGATGCACTGGTGGAAGAGAAGTAGCATTTCCTCAAGACTATTTCTGCCAGGAAAAAGGTTCTAAATGAATTCTCTTGCCTGCTTTCATTATTCATCTTCTTTCATGTACAGTGACCTATCCAGGAGCATTTCCAGGCAGTGCACCTGATCTCACAGAAGAAGAACAGACCTCTTCATAATGGCCACGCTGCCCAGGTGACCTGAGAGTCTGCTGCCCAGGTGCTACCTATTGATGGGTATCATCAAGTTACCCACTGTCCTGCCCCTGCAATGTAGGCCATGGGCTCTGCGCTCAACACACGTCGCTGTGCAAGGCACTGTGTGAGACTTGGACCCATTTGGAGCAAAGCCAACAGGTGACTCCTCATCATGGGATCTGCTCAATATCAAAAAGAATTCCATAAAGTGTCGGTCATATTCTGTGGACTGGTTTGCCAGAATCACCCTATTCCAAGATGGCAGAAAGTCATTGTTTTCCTATTTGGTTTGGTTTGGCTTTGGCTTGTTTGTTTGTTTTTATTTTTGTTCTTTCTGAAGGACTCCAAGTAATTCCTGTGGTGCCTTCTCGTATCTTCTTTTGGGATACTCACTTCACATTCTCTGAAAAGACACATAATTGGTTTTACTGAGGAAACAACTCAGAGATAAGAGTTTTGATGGCAATAATTTACTGCCCTTCTTTCAAGCCTCCTCTTTTTCTGTTTGGATCCTTGGACCTTCTTGCCTTTCTTTTCATTATGATATACTGGCTGGCCAGACATGCTCAACAGCACAGGTGGCAAGCTGCAGGTGAGTGCCCACTTGATCATCTTCCAGGCAAGAACACTGCACAACATGAAAACCATGCAGGGTTGGCTACCATGATGTGCCTGAACCCAGCCTATGTGGAGAAAGAAGATTTAAGCTAGTATATATAGGCAGTTGGATACTGCAGGCATTCTGTATGTGACTGCCTTTATAACCAAATTGAGAACCTTGGCTCAAAGGTTGCCGAGGTTCTTTTGGAAGCAATGAGATCAACGCATATTGAACCAATGTTGTCCCAATAACTAGGTAGCGCTTGTCAAGACCTGAGGCAGCTTCTGGGTACCTTCTGCTGGCCAAGGGCCAGTGGAGCAGCTCTGCTGGTTGCAGGATTCTGACCTCAGCCCACTGCAGCTGCCAGAGCTCTCATGAGATCCACCTGAGGAGCCCTGGGGAAGAGCTGTATAAGAACCAGCTCTTCCCCTCAGGAGTTCCTTCAGGAACAAAGGTCTCCTGTTGTTGGTGAAGCCCTTCCTGGTCTGCTAGACCTGGAACTCTGCTCCAGCATCTCGCCTGTGTCTTGCCTGAAGCTCTTTTCTGCCTGACTGGTCTTCCTTCCTTGGTTCTCCAACCCTTGACTTGCTTTGGACTATACTACCCATCTCTATGGACTTGCCTAGTATATCGATCTCCGGCTTGACCTTGGACTGTGTACTGGACTTGCTCTTGGCATGCCCTGTCTGCCTGGGTCCTGGTGCCTTTACCCTGTTAGTCAGCTGCCCTCGCCCCGGATGCTGACAGCACTCTATTTCCAGATTAGGTTTATAGGGCAGGTGTTTACCTGGAAAGCCTAAAATAGTCAAAGATTAGATTCTCTGAAGGACTGTCTGCACTCATATAAAACTACAAATTTGAAAAATAGGCACCAGAGCTTCCAATCCCTGATGCACTCTTTCTAAAGTTCAGATTGGTCAGTAGCACCTTGTTGGTGGTCACTCTGCTGTTGTGAAATGTTCTTTGTGTGTGTGTGCTGGGGAATGGTCCTTCCTTTCTGTTCTGGCATTTAAGTCGACCTTGAAACCCAACTAATTTTGAAAAGCCTTTTATGAGCAGTTGTATGCCATCTATCATTTATCCACCCACCCACCCATCCCTGATGTGACCCCAATTTTTGATTCTATTATTATTAGTAGTAGTGTTATATTCCTATTCCACTTTTCTTCCTCTTGTAAGGAACTCAGGCTGGCTTACTGGGCTCTTCTCCTCTTCATTTTATCCTCACAACAACAACCCTGTGTGGTAGGTTAAACTGACAGTCAGAGACTGGCCCAAAGTCACCCAGTGAGCTTCATGGCCAAGTGCGGACCAGAACCCAGATCTCTTGAGTCCCAATCCAACACTCCTCTGAAGAAAACATATTTTTGAAGGCTGGATACAATTTTCTTCCATAAACTAAATAAAGGAAGAATTAATTAAGAAGGACATGCTTTCCCATAGCATGAAGCTAATTTGGAGCTATTTCTGCATACCACCAGGGAAGAGGGATAGCTTGATGAGAAGTCAGTGGTAGGGACATTAACAAGGAGAGGGCAACAAAGGCACTGGTTGGTTTGAATTGCTCATCCATTGCACTGGCCTCTCCCTTCTGCAGACATGTAGAATGTGATGCATTGCTTCTCCGCCCCTTTCCTGCTGGTAAATCATTCCCGTGCTCCACACTTAATCATGGGCATTTCAAAACTACTTTCCAAAGACCTGCACAGATAATAAGCAAGCAAGCTATAGCCAGCCTGGAGGGCCTGCTGAGATAACCACACAGCTTGAGAGTTGTGAGGAGGGCAACAAGACAGAGATCTGTACTTGGTAGCAGTGAAGAACCAGATCAGATATCTCAGCATGTGGAGCTTTTCTCAGAAGAAAAGCTCACACAAACTGCAGGAAGCAAACAGCCTTACTCCCAGCCTGCACTTGGGAGCATCTGTGATGCACCAGAATCTGTATGATGTCCCTTCTGCCATGTTGTACATAGGGTAAATTCCTGGGATGTTGCACTCATCATTGGCTAGACTCCAAAGTTAAACAGAATCAAGTGCAAATGTCTGTTTCTTCTCACTATCTACAATGGAGTGGACAACTTCAATGGGTCTGGTGGAAATCCTCCTGCAGTACGCACAGAAGGGCACAAATTCCAGGCAGAAGGAGGAGAGGGGAGAGGTGTTGCATGAAGGATATGTGCAGCTCACTTCTGTTCTACATCCTGGGCAGGTCCAAAGGGCTACAGATGAGCATGACAGTTGTAACGTTTGACTACTATTGGAATTAGAGGGATCTTTTGGAATGGAAGTCCAGGGGAGAGCTAGAGGTTAGTAGTAGAGTGTAGGGAGGCAAGGAGCAAGTTCCAGGAGCAGCAACTGAAGAAGGGCCAAAGACAGGCAGCTTAATGCAAGTGCAAAAGGTATCAACAGCAGCGGGTTGGACTCAATGGCCTTCATGGCCCCTTCCAACTCTACTATTCTAGGATTCTTTGATTCTAAGCTTGGGAAAAACAGATTTATTAAAGGAAAAAAACAGAAAATATAGGGATGGAGGTCTTAAAATACTACACCATGCAACTCACATGTCAAGGGTAGAGAAGGGAAGAGGAAATAGAAGAGCAGCTGTTTCACTGGATTCACACCATTGGGCTCCCCCCAGGCTGGTTGATCTCCTTAGACTCAAAATAACAGAATAGCTGCTCCTACCACTAATACAATGCATTATACCCAGCGTAACCTCCTTCCTTGTAGAATCACAGAGCATTTTTCAGCAGAGCCTCTGGTAGCAACAAGGAAATCTCCCCATAGAGGAACCATGATCTGTCCCAGCTTTTATCCCATTAGATCAAACAGATAACTCAGGGGTGACATCTCCTGACATTACCCAGATGAGAATCATATATCCTTTAGTCCTGAAATCTTCTGCCTTGGGCAGCAGGTATGAATGGCTGTGTCCTTGGAAGTAATTTGCAGTTATTTAGGGCCTCTGCCATGGCCTTGGTGCCTGGTTTTCCTGAAATCGCCACCTGGCCGGAGTGGCCAGGCCTCAGTCCCCAGTGTTAACACTTTCTGCCCTGAGGAGCCCTTAACTTGTTCTTCTCTAGAACAGTGTATTTGGAGCTAAGCATGACCTGATATTCTAAAGGCAGAGGGCAACCTAGCAGGACCTAGGTAAGAGGCATGCACAAAGATCAGCCTCTCGTTCTCAAGGCTCAGGCTTTGGATATTGCCTTAGTAGGAATATGTGGATGTGCGATAGTTCTTGAATGCCCAGCCAGGTGTCAGGACTTGTACTGCAGGTGAGCTGGCATCCTTCACCCTTCATGAAAAACAGCTAAGTCAACACCTCTTGCAGCAGGGTAGCTGTCCTGGTGATGCCAAAGTAAGAGATGGTTCACCAGGACACAGTGCTGGAGCATTAGCTTTGTACCCAAAATATCTCCATTATGATCCCTGGAAGGTCAGTTAGCAGGTACTCTGAAATTAAGACCTTCAAATCTTGCAACTTGGTTAAATGAAGAGGGATACTATAAGACTGTAATGGCAGAGATGGTCTGAAGTAGCTTTTTAAGATGAAAAATATAATACATAAAAAAGCTTAAAATTAGCCTTGAGAATGTGCATTGTACAGTGTTAGGAATTTTCATTTCTTCTTTATGGCATGTAATTGTGGACTTTCACAGGTTACCATGAAAAAATAGAGGTATTTGAAATGTAGATTTATCACATGATGTTACAAATGTCAAGGACTAGGAGGTGACTAACAAAGTATTAAAGATCAAAAAATATTAAAACACAGGAAATGCAGAAAACTAGAGTGTTTTGATCCTATAATGAGAAATGGGGGAAATAGACTGCTACATCTGATTGTACAAGGTAAGATAAATGGGCAAAACAGTATAAGAAGACCATTTTGGTGGAAAAAAGCTTAAAAGATGTGTTGGGGAGGGTGATGTAAGACCATTGTATATAATGGTCATGTGTAAAGACTGCTTTGCCATGATTATGTTCGACCTCCAGTAGGAGAGGATCCACCACCAGCAGCATATGTGAAAGATGCTGCTGGAACCTTTCCTTCATCTCTGGTAGACAATCAGGCAGATTTCCTGTGAATTTAGTATGTTAGAACCTCATGATGGAAGCAGGCTGGGTAAAAATTTCATTTCAGTTTTAGTTTGATAAGGACTTGACATAATTCACAAGTTTCTCCATATATATAATACACCATCCCTGAAAATAAAAGAAAAAGAAAATGTGAATGTGGAAAAAACTGGAAGTTTCATCCACTCAGCCCAGGGCTTTCCAGTGCCTCATTCTTAAAATAATCTGGGAGTGAATTCCTTTGTAATGATCCATGCATGCAGTACTAGATATTTGCTTGTTAGTTGCATTAGTGTCCTGTTTGCTTTTTCAAGGAATTCAAGGCAGGGCAGCACAACCCTATGAAGTAGGTTAGGTTGGAAGTCGTCAGTAGTCCAAAGTCACCCAGTCAGCTACCTGGCTGAACAGGGACTTGAAACAGGACCAGTCCACCCTAGTACAATACTTTTACCATTAAGCAGACTGGAATTAGGATTTCCATCCTCTGCTCTGGTCTCCTCTGTACATAGGGGCTGCCATGCAGAGGTAGGTCATGGCCGTTTTCCCCCTGCAGTGCAGGGTAGGATGCGTTCCAATGGAGCAAACTCAGGGAACCAAGATTTAGTGTGGATACTCGGAAATACTTCCTGACAGTTAGGACCCCGAGGGTATGGAATGGGCTTCCACGGGAGGTGGTTGGAGCCCCACCGCTGAGGGTGTTCAAGGATAGGCTGGACGTGCACATGGTGGGCAAGTCATGAGTGGAACCAGCTGGAGCCAGGGGTCAGACTAGATGGCCCAGGAGGCCCCTTTTGACTCACTCTGTTTCTATGTTTTTGCCTGCCTGTCTTTGATAGGATCTTCATCTTTTAACAGCTTTTTGGAAGACTGGTACATCATAGTCTTCTCTGGCATGCCAATTGATGTGCCAGTGGAATTTGACTGGTGTTAATGTGTGGCAATTTCAATCCAGTATGTTTTTCAAACAATGCACCAAAATGTGCAATGTTCCTCATTCAGGATGAAACAAACTTGCATTTTATAAGGCAAAGTGAAACTGGGAGAAAGTGAGATGGACAGATGCAGCCATCCCTACTTGGGAGCCTCAGTTCAAGACCCCCTCCCTGCTTCGCATAACCTGTTCATGACTCTTGCTCTCATCCAGCACATCCAGCTCGTGTTAAAGAACCATTTGACCTTGACCCAGGAATCCGGGACATTGCTTTGCTAAGCACTCTATCTCAAGGGCAAGCTGCTTCCTTGGGAATGCCGCTTTTGCTTGAAAGTCCCCGGTTGTTTGTGCTAGCAGTTATTCCCTGATGCTGCTGAGAGGAATCATTAGCATCCCAGACAGTAGCCTGAGTAATGCCAAAGGTGAATTCAGATCCTTCTCATCTGTCTCACTCATCAAAGAAACTGCTACATCCCGGTGGAAATCCTTCTGCTTTTATAATCTATCTCATTCTATTTTCCACTGGGCCCATTTGCCATGTAATGAAAACTCTGTGTCCTGTCATCTAAAATATACTCTGACAATTGCTGCAAACCTTCCCTGGGGGGTGGTGCAGGAGGAACAAGGCCACGCAGCCAGCTGCTAAAGAGATTAGTCTGTTGCCACGTGGCAGGCTACAAATCTGGCTCCGTTGTTGTCGAGACGGATCCTTTTCAAAGGCGTAGGCGATGCTCTTTTGGAGAAAATGTTGATGCTGCATTTCCTCCAATCACTGGAAGCTTTCTCTCTCTACCAGATGGATCGGGATACAAGCAGAGTCTGTAGCAAGCTTGAATATGATACTCCCTCTGAAGGGGAAAATTATCCAGAGAGTTCACTACATTAAAATACAGACACATCCTACCTCCTATTCATGCATACTGAAGGGCTGACTGCACAGAGCAAAGACATTTTACAGGAATCACTTAGAAGATCGTACCATTGCCTCAACACCCCCAGGAAAACATCACATAGCCTATGGAGATTCAGAGGGCAGGATATACGTAAGTAGAACTTGGGAACTTTCCAGTCTGGCTGAGATCTCCTGACAACAGCTTCGACGGGTTTTAAGCAAAGGTCCTGCCATCTATTTTTGGGAAGAGAGAAGCACACACAACAGCAACTCTAACCCAGGGATAGAGAGCCTTTAATCCACCAGGGCTGCTCAGGCTCTCTGACAAGGGAACAATGCTCACCCTGCCACACTCCTCACTCCCAGAAGGACCCACTAGCTTCCCAGTGCCATACGCCTCTTTGCCATCTACTCTTTAAATGGCTGTTCTTTGTACTCTTCCATCTCTCAGTGCCTTTTAAAAGTACACCTCTAAAAATGTACACTACAGTCCTATAATTAATTCAGAATTAATTCCCAGAGTGTTCAATGGGGATTACTCACTAGTATGTTTCTTACTTTGGAGTGGATTGTGCTTCAAATGTGTTTTCATTTTTAAAAAAATGCTCAATCTATCACATATTTGCTACCAGTTTTTCATCAGTGTTTCATATTCAGCCAGCATGAGCCCTCTGAGTCCAATCTTACATCCTGTTCCCCAGGAGTAAGCCCCATGGAATGCAATGGACTTCGCTTTGGGTAGACATATATGGGATTGCACTAGGATTGCTTTGATCCAAGCAGCATGCAATTGTTTTCTTCTTCCATTTTCTTGTTGACAAAAGTTTTGTGAGAACCCACAAGTTACCCCTTCCTTCCATTATGACAGCTCCCCCTCCTAAAGTAAGTTCGAGAGAAACCTTTCCATGGCAATCTGGAGAGGCTAGAGACCAACTGAGAGTGCGATGGAACAAATAACTAACATTTCCAGGAAAAGACCTGGAAGAACTAATGCAGATAGTGGTGATAAAAGATGCCATTTTCAGCCTTACTGACAAATTGAAAATTAATAAATCTCTGGGGCTCAAAGGGTATCTATCTTAGAGCTCTTAGGGAACTCAAAATCAAAGGGCATGGAATAAGGACAGAGATCTTCTTATGGATCAGGATCTGCTAGAAGAATAGAAAGCAGAGAGTAGAACTAAATGGCACATGCTGCCAGAGAAGGGATGCAAACACTGAGGTCACACAGGGATTTGCACTGAGACCAGTCCTTTGCAATTTATTGATAAGTGAGCTGGAATTAGGAGTGAGCAGGGATGTGGCCAGATTATTAATGAGCTTCAGCTGTGGGGTGGTATAGAAATGAAACAAAATGAATAATAAAAGTTCAGTGGGGAGCAGGCAGCTCTTCTCCAGATTGCAAGGAAGCCATCTTTGTGTGTGGGGCAAGGGGTGGTGAGGACAGGGGAGTAATATAGAAACAGAGTGAGTAAAAAGGGGCCTCCTGGGCCGTCTAGTCTGTCCCCCAGCTCCATCCAGCTCTGCTCATGACATGCCTACCATATGAACACACACACACACTCTCTCTCCTCTTTTTCATTAGCCAAAAGTGAACTTTTGGATCTGATTTAACCTCAGATGTGGTCTGCTTTTCAGGGTTGTCACCCCAATTTTCAGCTGTATGAAATCTGCATTAGCTGAAGTTGATCCTAGATTTTCCACTTCAGTACTTCTGAAACCCACTTTGCTAAGTTCTGATGTGGAAATCATTCCAGATGGTGTTGGGAAAATTTGGATAAATCCTGGCAGAAAAACATTGCTTCTGTGTGCTTTTGCGTTATAGAATCAATCCTGCACTCCTTCTCAAACACACCAGCTTTCTAAGCTAAGTAACTGTTTAAAATAGCATTCTTCCCCTGCTCCTTTCTCTCACCTTTAGCTGTAAGCTACAGTAGACAGGCTATTCAGTCCATACATTATATACCTTCACAATGACTAAATAATCCTTGTTGGAATTCACAGTTTACAAGGAAGTATCTATTTTGCTAGCCCAGAGGGCTCAATGTGCCCTGGCCAATCAGAATGGTGCGGATGCATTACTTAGGGTCTGAGTCTAGATGAGCTTATGAGATCATGAATAGTTTCTCAGTAGCTTGAATTTACATGTCTAAGCAGACCTGGAGATGGGTTCAAGTTACTCAATTAAAGTGTTGAGTAACACTGCAATTAGAAATATTGTAATCTCATTGTCACTGTATGATTGGCTGATCTTCCTTTATCTGTTCTGTATGTGATGATCTCAGAATCTTATTGTAATGTCTGCATTCTGTCATCAATTGCTCTGTACCTGTATGTGACCAGGAGGGTATAAAATACCCTGTAGTTGTATTGAAACCTTGCAGAGAGTTTACCTCTGCCTACACAGTAATGCATTATCGTGAGTCTACCGCAGGAACCTGGGCCAAACAATAAAGCCACAGATGGTCTGAATGCTTGATCTTTCCCACAAACCTGAGTTTTATTTCCTCCTCACAAATTGAAATTCTGGGATTCTGACAATGGGCATAAGTGTAAAATCTGAGCAGAATCCAGTTGAATTCTAGATAAATTTTGAGTGTGTGTGTGTGTTTACGCGCATGTGTTTGCTTTCCTGGGGATAACTCAACTGGTTTTTTTGTACAGTATTAACAGTTCTGTTTTCTCATTGCCCTCTCCCAAACGAACTTTGCAAAATAATATATAGACACAATGACACAATTCCACCATTGTACAATCCTGTAAATAAAAATAGGATACAATAAAATACGGTATTTCAGGAAAAAGCTTTTGGCTGATACATCATAGCTTTTTAGATTTCAGTGATGTCTCATAAAGTTACTCTTCCCCTATGATTTGCTGCTGTTTGGGATTTGTTGTTGTAGTTGTTGTTATTATTCCAGGCAGTTTTGAATATCTATTTGTAATAATTGTGTCCCCAGTATATTTTATTTTATTGACTTTATACTGTCAGTTGCTTTGGGTTTATTCCAATAATGAAAAGAGGGTTATACATTCTTAAACTTTAAAATAAATAAGAAGTAAAACTCTAGCTGCATCATGCTCATTTTTTGAGACTGCTCTTTGGATGGGGATTGGGACTTATTTCTTCTTTCCATGGCGGAAAACTCCAGCTAGCCCAGCCTTTGGGCATGATCTGCTAGCTAATTTAAGGCTGCAACCCTTAGCCTGTGCACATTTTCATGAGAATAATCTTTCCTGGGCTAAACAGAGCACATTCCCCAGGAAACATAACTAGGACCAGGCTGCATGAAGGGTGAGAAGATTTGGGAGTAGCTACTCTGTTTTATATCCAACTCATCCCTCTTATTAAAGTCAGCATTTACACCATCTTTCTGCTCATTACAATGACCAGAAAGCATTGCTTCTGGGAGCACAGCTTTCATGATGGTGAAATGCTGGGGGAGGTGAGAATACCCCAGCTTCTGATCATTAGTACGACTGTCATTCCCTCAGTTTGAGTAAAGATATATAAGAAGTGGGGCCCTCCCTGCAGTGATGGGCTCTGGAAATTAAAATGACCTTAATGCAATTCCCTAAGGATGCTCTGTCCCCTGGTCCTGGAAGTGACAGAGAGAAACAGCAGAATCATGTGGTACCAGTTTAGTTGGGCTGGGCCATTGTAGACAGGGGGCTGGATAGCTGAGTGTTTCTAAGATCAGAACTACATAAGGCAAGCCCTGCTGGATCAGACCCAAGGACCAACCTCTCTGTGATGGACACTGGCAAGCCAGCTGCCTGCAGGATCCCACAAGCAGGAGGGGTGCAAGACCCCCACCTGCCCAGCTCCTCAGCCCATGGGTTGTGCAGATACACCAACTCTGGGAAAGGAGGCTGCACACCCTGTGGCCCTTATGTGGACCTCAGCACTCTGAAAATGCTCTCCAGGGTCAAAGTATGATTCAATTGTTAGTCTGATCACTGTCTGCACATGGAATAGGCCATGGGGACTTCTTGTCCTTTCTCTCCTGGAAGCAAAATATCTTGGGTTGGTTTCCTGCAATGCTTATGATGTAAGATAGGGATGGGCAGATCATTTCATTTTTCTCTCTTTCTTATTGACCCAGTCTTAAGTTTGGTTTGTCCAGTGCTTTTTTTGTAAAAAAAAAAAAAGGTGCTGGAACTCGCGTCTTGGGGTCACACTTTTACACAATGGTTGCCGCCGGCAGTAAGCACTCACGCGACCGTGGGCTGAACAAGCCACTTGCATGGGCCACCTGAGGCCCAGACTGGAGGGTGCCTTCCTGTGCTTTAGAGGCATAAACAAGCCCTGTGCCACTCTCTGGAAATCACCTTGATTGTGTAAACAAACGGGGGGTGGTGAGCGAGGGCGAATGGGCAGCTGAGTGCTCTTATGTCCTCTTGTAACAGGGCAAAATGGTGGAGGTGGTGGACCAGAGGAGGGAAGGCTGCGGCTTTCCAGGTGATGCTGGACTAGAGTTCTCATCTTCCCCCTCCATTAGCAAACTTGTCTCAAACTAATGGAGCCCAGCAACATCTGGATGGTCACAAGCAAACCGCCCCCACTGCAGAGTCTCTCAATTGGCTGGGCTCTAACATTTCAGACTGCGGGGGGGGGGTTGTGTGCGTGCGTGCAAGAAAGTGAATGTATGGCTGTTCCCTTGCATCATTCTCAAGCTCAGAGTACAGCAGAAGCACCTGCAGCCTCCCCCACACACACCCTCGGACATTGCTGGGCTATAATTTCCATCAGCCCCAACCAGCCTACCCGCTGGCAAAGTAAGATGGGAGTAGCAATTCCCCAGATCTGAAGGACTGCAAGTTCCCCAGCATGGGGCAAGATCATCTCAGTGTGGCCTCCCCCCATTACGGTTCTCTCTGGGAGTGAAATGATTTCACCTCCTGCAAAGGAAATGCCGCCCCGGGAGGGCTGCAGGTGCTCCCCAGAGACTGGCCGTCTGGATGCAGCCTGCAAGGCCCAAGCCGCCAGGATGGGGGAAGGTGAGGAGGTGGCCCTCGTCCACAGACAAGTGGGCTGGGAGCAGACCCGGGCAGAGAGCAGGCGGGCTGTCTTGGCAGGGAGACTGCGAGGCATGGAAAGCAGAGAGTAGGGGAGGCGGCTGTTTATTGGAGAAGAGGTCTGGGCCCCACCAGGGCGGGAGACGGGAACGCCGAATGGGAAAAGCTTCAGGAGGAGAAGGGGAGAGACCAGGGCAGTGTGGACAATCAGCGCCGACACACAAGCAGCCCGCAGGCACTATGTTAATGATTTTTGCCGCCGATCTGCCACGCCCGACAGGGCGATTCACAATCACTTGGAAAAATCCATCAAAAAAAGGTGCCGGAACGCTGTTCCGGTGCGTTCTATGACAAAAAAAAAGCCCTGGGTTTGTCCCAAACTCTGAGAATTTTTCAAATCACTTGTTTAGTTTGTTCTGATGCTTTTAATGCTTTAATGAAAAGCCATACAGCTGTTTCTGGGAACTTCTCCTAACACACATACCTTTTTGTATGAAAACTTGTTTAATATGCAAATATCTGCAAACTATTTTCCCAATATAAATGGTGCTAATGTCTTTTCATGAATGCATGCTTTTTGTGTTAACCTTTCCCTACTATTCACACTGCAGTATTTATTTCTTTTCTTGCACTTCTATCCCACCCATCAGCTGAAGGTCTCTGAGCAGTTCCCAAAACACAATTTAACCTATGAAATCCCTCTAATTGCCTTCTCTGAGGAAGGTTTGGAAGATGGCAGCAATGATGAGGGTCTTCTTGGCGGTGGCCTCTCAGTAGTGCGATGCTCTCCCACTGCATTTCACTGGGTGGCGACACTCCTCTGTTTAGGCACCAGGCTGGTACTTCCTCTCCTCCCAACCATTTGAGAGCATATGGTGAGGGTGTAAATGTGTGTAAAATGTGTGTTATATTTTGTATTGTATACACACACTAACAGATATGGTTGTTATGATTAGAATTTGGGAATTTTAGGCTTTTAAAATTATCCAAACACAGCTTTGGATATTGGGCTATGTAAAGTACATAAAAATTAAAGATTAAAAGAAAAACAAAAGCACATTTTATTTTATTTGTAACAAATTTTACTGCAAAAGTCAGGCAGGCCTATTTTTTCCAGTTTGAAGTGAGAAATGACATAAGTTAACATTAAAATGCAACTGAATAAATTCCTTTTCCAGCTTTCCCTAATCAGTGTTCCTTGTCATTTCCTTTAGAATGCACTTTATTTATTTCTACTTTTTACAGACCTTTCTATAGCAAATGTTCTCAGAATGGTTTACAGCATACATCATAACATATCCAGAGAAATCAAAATAATTCAAAATTAATAACAGTCAACAGGAAAAATAAGATAATAATACACAACACAAGACACTAAAACACAGCAAAAAATCATCATCTGAATAAAACCCACTATAAAATCATAACTAAAGATTCAACAATTCAAATAATGGGAGAATAGAAGGGTTTTGACCTGGCGTTGAAAAGGTCAGTGCTGGGCACTGCTCCCCTAGGGTGGTTCTCCTTGGTCTCCTCCTGCCTTTAGGGCAGGGACCAGCAACCCATGGCTCCAGAGCTGCATGTGGCTCTTTCATCCCTCTGCTGTGGCTCCCTGTCACTCAAAATACGCGTCACAACTGCCAATGTGCGACACCTGCCGGCACGCGATTTATTGTGCTTTTCGACGCCCAGTAGGCCAACCATGGATAAACCCAAGAAAAGAAAAGTTTCAGAAGAAAACAGAACATTTAATGGTACGTGGGCAGATTCATTTGCTTTCACTGCTGATGAGACTGGTTTACCAGTCTGGTTCTTTTAGGTAAAAAACGATATATGCAGTGTTATCTTCATTTTAGATGCCAAAAAGGTTTTGTGTTTCCTGGTGTTTTCTTTTCTGTGGGAAACAGGTCCAAATGGCTCTTTGAGGGTTTAAGGTTGCCGAACCTGCTTCAGGGGCATAATCCTGTTGACTGCACCCTTGATGCATGGAGACTCGTGAACATGCAATGCAAGTGGAGGAACAGCAGAAGCACCCATGGCCTCTTCACTCTGCTTTCTTTGCATTTTAGCCGGAAAGCTGTTTTTTGCTGTCCAGCTGAGTGGCTTTGGAGGGGCAAGGGAGGAGAATGAGGAAGCATCATGATGCAACGGCCCCAGCTGCTTCAGCATCTCCATCCCTCCAGAATGCTCCCTCGGTCTCTCTTTGAGGTCACATCTTTGATTTTAGAAAGGTTTTGGTCTCTGGAGAGGCAGCCAGCATTGTCCTTTCTGGTCCAGCTGTGAGGTGGAAAGTGGGAATCAGAGCACCAATGCTCATCTCTGAACTTGGAGCTCTGTCTCCAGCCTTGAATCTGAAAATCCAGAGTATCTTACAGCCCTCAAGGCTGTGTCCAGAGGCCAGGTGGACATGTAAAATGTAGAACTGTGAATCCCCACAGCCTGCCTTATGCTTCCACACAGAAACCCAGCTGCATTTCTTGGAATTCAATTGTTTTACTCTTTCTGGGTTGCAGGAATCCCATCTGGGAAGTGTTCTTATCTAGCCACTCCCCAACTTAGCACCCAGGGATCTCATGTATTTGTCCATAGCCTATTAATGAAGGCCTTTAGGGGAGGAGGAAAAAGGGCTTTTTTAAGCTGTTTGATTCAGGTTAAGTAATAATTGTAAGAAATTGTTTTGACATTATGTTAATACATGTCAGTACATTATCTCCAATTTAAAGTTAATCATGAAAATTACCCTTGCAGTTCCAGGGGGGAAAAACACCCCTTAATGGAATAAGATCTGTTGAGGTGTGAATAATATGGAAATTGCAGGTGCACAAGTGAATTGTGAAGCAAAAGGTTCAATTTAACTCTTCACACACCACTGCAGGGGGTTTTTTTCCATTGCAATGCCTATATTCACCCTTCACAACGCTTCCACTTGCCTATGATCTGATCAAACCCTTGGTTTGGTATGTCCCTGGATAGAAGGCCCTGTTAGAAAGGACCTGCTTTCATGCCAAATTAATTAACTTGTACTTAGTTTTGCAGCTGCTAAAAGGAGAGCTTTCCATTTTCCAGGGATTCAGTACCATATTATTTCTGTTGCTCCTACACTGATATTCTTCTTGGACTCCACTGTCCCTTGCTTCGTTTGCCCACACTCTGGTTTAAGCCAAAGACCTGGGCTGACCCACCTGTTTTTGTTGATGATATCATGGCACTTAATGACAGCATGGATTGAGGTCAACAAACAGGCACACAAAGGGAGATAAGATGGCATCAAAGACGCACAAATTTTCAGCACAGTGACTTTTTCCAGCTCAGTGACTTTGCTTTTCTGCACAGGATGTGCTATTTGCAATGAGCTGGGGTCTACAACAAATTCTGCATTTATCCTCACCTTCTACCAGGTGTGACTGGATAGATTACCATAATATCCTTTAGAGTATCCTCTAGCTTCCAGTCTTCTTTCACATTTTCACCACCATCCTGGCAGTGCCATCCAGTGCTTGTCTGCTCCAAAGCCAGCCTCATTGAGGTCCGTGAAACTTTCTCCAATGTGTAGAGGATATATATTTGCAATGGTGAGCTCTGCATGGCTTTGTAAGAATGCAGTCCCTGAATAGAGGTTTTTATAGTGATGCCCCTGGATTATAGTCTCTTTACATGCTTGACTCTCATGTTTATGTATAAACCAGAGAGTTATAATTAATGCTATCATAGAGCGTGCAAGTATTCAAAGCAAGTACCATATATCATCTCACCACAATCATTACAGCAATCTTATGAGGCAGGGCAATTGGATTTCCATCATACTTTAGATGACTAAACCTGGGATAATGACTCACTTAAACCTGAGACTCAAACTAGGGGTATTCTGATTCCTGAGTCTTTTAGCCCTTAGACTATAGCATAGTCTATTCCATAGCCTCCATCTTTTTTGATACAGTTTTCATTCTCTCCGTCTCTCAACCAAGCATCATGAGCTGGCTCTTTCTCAGCAGCAGTAGCCTTTTCCTTATGCAAAACAGTGCAATGACATTTGCATATGGCTTTACCAACTAGATGTGTGCAAACAGATATTTAATCACCCTTACTACCTCAGCTTTGTTCCCACAGTAATTACAATCAGCCCTGTGCATAAAATACCTACTTGTCGATGCAAGAAGCCTGAGGTAGACTGAGGGGCTGGTCCCCATCTTCCACCAAGCAGTAGAGGGTAACAATGTTGAATATATTGTAGATTGCACTTACATCTGAATTTCCCAAGCCAGTTTCTCCTCTGCATCTTCATAGTCTATTCCCAAATAGCTGTTCTGTTATGTGACTTAACACTTGGATTATTGTGTACAGTTTGGGTCACTGCACTATGCTATAAAGGACATTATGCTATAAAGGAAAAAACTTCATAAAAGGGAAACCAACATGATAAGGGGAGTTCCTCTATGATGTTTAGGACCTTGTAGATTAGGAAAAAAGTTGAATAATAAGAATGGGGTGGACAAAGATGAAAGAGGTCTAGAGTTTTGCATATTGTGGAAAAATGAATGTTGCTAGAACGTTGGAATTTGGTCCATCAATGAAGCTGAATGGTTTGGGATGGGCATTCTCTCTCTCTCTCTCTCTCTCTCTCTCTCTCACACACACACACACACACACACAGAGAGAGGGGGAGAGAGAGAGAGAGAGAGAGGAATTCGCACAGTGGATAGTTTCTTCTTATCACAATTATCTGCCCCTCTGCTCCTCTATCGATTACACTTGGTGTGGGAAGCTACTAAGCACTTCCCAGTAGCTTACACAACATGGATGTGTGTGCCTAGCTACAAGGCCTACATATGTGCCTACAGGGCAGCACAGAAAGAAACTGAGTATAGGGGATACTTCCATAGTTTACAGTCTTGTGATGAATCTTCACCCTGATTTATATCCCAGAAATGGGGTTTCACCTTCAAAGCTTGAGAATGGATTAATTCTGCAAAATTGGAGGGGTTTGTTCAACTCAACCCTACTAGGTTCCCCACCCAATTTCACCTTATTGCCTACATGCACATGCAGACGCTAAAGTGCTGTTCTGTACACACAGTCTTGCATTGTGCATATTATGGATTATATGCACACACACAGCCAAACAAGAATCTGGCTGCCACAAGTTGTAGTGATGGCCACTGCTTTGGAGAGATGTAAAAGAGGATTCATGAGGATAAGTCTGTAAATGTCCATCAGTCGTGGCGGATCTATGCCACCTCTCACATCAGACGCAGTATGTATACCAGTTATGGTGGTATTGAGCTTGCATCCTGCACAGGAGGAAATGCATCCACATATGCATGTAGCTATGTATTCTGAGCATATTTTCCTACAAAATATACCTTTCTTAAATCAAGTGTCCTTGTCTTTATATGTATTTTTAAAGGAACTGTTTTTAAAATGCTTGTGAACAGCAAGAACTTAAAATAAGAACACCTTAAGAAATGGAAGATTAAATAATAGGTATAATGCCATTAACAGTTTCACACATACCTTTCCAACCACATCTAATCCAACATGCAGAATGGGTCTTTCATTCACTCTCAGTTGAGTATATCCACCCAGAAAGATGCTTTGGAATCTGAGGGATGTAATTCAAATGAACCTTTGTTGATACATGTTATAAAGAGGAACCACAGTTCTATGAAATTATTTTTAGTTTTTCCTCTAATCCATTGACTATGAGGTGTTACTTTTTCAGCTAATGCTATTTGGTAGACCCTTACAATACTACTAGTAACAGTATATCCAGAGGGTTTTTCCTAGTTCTTTGCTCATTCAGTTTTTACTGCTACAAACACAAAGGTTATTGCTTCTTTATGCAATACTTGTTACAAAACACACATCTCTAAACATATTTTTCATAAAGTACACACATATTGATGGTTGCTTTTGCTCTGTTTTGACTGATAATTCCACTACACAATTCAAGAAAAAATGAAATCTCTGAATTATGTGCCTATAAGCACATTAGTGGGGAGTTTAATTTTGGATCCTTTTAGGGCAGACTAGTTAGAATCTTTCAGCATCCAAAATGGCTGCTGAGGGAGAAGTAAGACCTCTTAACAGTTTCATGCCCTCTTGAACTCTCTCTTCAAAGTTCTTTTCCCTTGAAGTTGAGGGGCTCCTCAGGACATTGGACATTACAAAGGCGCCAGGCCCTGAGGGGTTACACCCGAGAGTACTTAGATAGTTGGCAGGGGTTCTCTCATGCCCGCTGGCCTCCATTTTTGAGACCTCGTGGAGAACGGGTGAACTTCAAGAGGACTGGAGGGTGGCATCAGTGGTCCCAATTTTCAAAAAGGGTAGTAGAAGGGACATGGAGAATTATAGACCTGTTAACCTTACGTCCATTGTAGGAAAAACAGTGGAAAGGCTCATAATAGAGAGAGATCTAGTGATGCTAGATAGGGAAGGGAGGCTGACAGCCACACAACACGGCTTCCGCAAAAACAGGTCCTGCCAGACAAACCTTGTGGAATTCTATGACAAGGTTTCGAGATGGCTAGATGGAGGGGATGCAGTGGATGTGGTATACATGGATTTCAGCAAGGCCTTTGACAAAGTGCCCCATGATATCCTGGTGGAGAAACTGAGGAGTTTTGAGATACACCAAAGCACTGTCCAGTGGATTAGGGCATGGTTGACTGACCGAAAGCAGAAGGTAACCATTAGTGGGGAATCATCAGGATGGTGGCCAGTGACAAGTGAGGTCCCCCAGGGCTCAGTCCTGGGGCCGATCCTGTTTAATCTTTTAATTAATGACATGGAACAAGGGGTGAACAGTCTGCTGATCAAATTCGCAGACGACACTCAAACTGGAGCAGTGGCCACAACTGAGGAGCAGGTACTCCAGATCCAAAAGGATCTGGACAGACTATGGAAGTGGGCAGGAGACAACAGGATGGCATTCAATGTGGATAAGTGCAAGGTCTTGCACTTGGGGCATAGGAATAGCTGTCATAAGTGCAGGTTAGGTGACAAGTGGCTGGAGAGCAGCACTTGTGAAAGGGACCTCGGGGTACTGGTTGACTGCAGGCTAAACATGAGTCAGCAGTGTGATGTGGTGGTCAAGAGGGCGAACGCCACCCTTGGTTGCATAGCCAGAAGTGTGGCTTCTAGATCAAGAGAGGTATTACTACCACTCTATATGACTCTGGTGCACCCGCAACTGGAGTACTGAGTTCAGTTCTGAGCTCCAAATTACAGGAAAGATATAGCCAGGTTAGAGTCAGTGCAGTGTAGAGCCAGAAGGATGGTGACCACATTGCTGGGAAAGCCATATGAGGTGAGACAGAGGGAACTGTGTCTCTTCAGCCTGGAGAAGAGGAGACTCCAAGGGGCTCGGTTGGGGTGCCATGTAGAGGTAGGTACAGACCTGTTTTTCCCTGCGGAGAAGGGCAGGACACATTCCAATTGAGCAAAGCTCAGAGAACCAAGGTTCAAATTAGATGCCAGGAAGTAATTCCTGACAGTTAGGACCCAGAGGGTATGGAATGGGCTTCCACGGGAGGTGGTTGAGGCCCCATTGGCAGGATCAGGGCCAGAGTGACGCTCCAAGTGCCTGCAGAACCAGGAGCACCCTTGCAAGCTCTTGCAGGGATCAACTGTAGAGCAATTATACAGTGCTGCTGGAGGTCCTGAAGAGCATCATAAAAGGCTTTTTGGCACCACTGTTCTTTCCCACAGCAATGCAAGTTTTTCTGGTGAGTTATTGTGTGCTGGCCCTTGCATCTCTGAGCCCTGCTTCAATTGCTCCTGCCTTGACCCACCCCTGCGCCAATTGTTTCTGCCTTGCTCCAGCATACTCCAGTCTGCTCCTGCCTTGCTCCAGTTGCAAGTCCCAGGATTCAAGCCAACACCCCTATTTGGCGTTAGCAACTCTCCTGTATGAAGTCCTGAAGAGCTGCTGCCACACAGTGCTGGCATTATTAGAACTGAACAGAGCAATGATCTGACCTTCCAGGAGGCAAAAGAGACTCCTATATTGGCCTGTCTGTGACTCATTGCCCTTTGCCTCATCAGAAGTCTTTCCTGTGGTCATCTGAATTTCCACTCCCTGCCTGGTCACTGTCTCTCTTGAGTGCTTTGGCAGGAAAGCAAAATATCCATGCAATCAATGAGTTCTGGGCCCTGGTGCCATTCTATGGCCTTCTCAGGTTAGTCTTAGTAAGGAGCCACTTTCCAGCTGGTTTAAGCCACATGTGCCTTGCATCATGCCGGAGATGATCCTCTTAATTGCTCTGGGAGAAGTCAAAGCTCAGGGGTAGAGGACTTGTTTGGTAAGTCAAAGCTAGAAAGATTCGGTAGCAGGAGATGTGGAAAGCCATCACTTGGAGAACCTCTGTCCATGATCATAGACATGATTGGAGAAAAAGAAGGAGAAAACGTCAGATTTGATAAGAGGCAGCTTCCTAAAGAATTTAGATCTGTTGTCCTGATTGGCAGAACAGCTTGGACTCTGGGCCAGAGTGACTGGGCCTGGCTTTCCGTCCCTTTTGACTGTGCTATCATACCATTCTGGGCATTTGAATTCGCAGCTGTGGAAAAATGTCAAGCTGCTTCCCACCCTTTCTTTTTTTAAAATGCTTTTTTCATTACAAACTGAAGCTATACAAGCAGCAAGGGAAATCAGCAATAGCAGCTCACAGACTTAAGAAAAATTGCTCTGGATTCAGTATATATCATGCATGGAAATAACAACAGCTGTGTACTAAAAGAAAACAAACAATAATTGTTTCTCCCTTAAAAAATAGCAAACAAAAATGGCCTATGGTATGTTACTGGCATTGCGAAAGCAGTGCTGGGCTAAAATGATGGCAGGATATAAACTGGGGCCATGCAAAGGTTTTTCAAGCCTTCATGCTAAAGTTTCTTGGATCACTATCTCAATGCTTTCATGTTGTTAGATACTTATTTGAAACCATGCAAACGGTTTTACTGTAAAGCCATGGCTCCATCTCAGTGGCACACATGTCCACAGTGCCCTCTTGGGCCTGGAAGTGCTGGCCACACATGACTGACTGGCTGTGCACAGCAAGGGCCCCTTCTAGCTTGCAGGAGGTCCAACAGCTATGTCCGACCATCAGCCGCATGTATCTTTACCTTGAGGCTGCAACATTTAGATTGGAATACTGTTGAAATTTATTTGAGAGTATGCACCACTGAGCATAGTGGCATTCACTTCTGCCTTATGGACATGAACATTGCACATCTTCCTGCTGGCAGAAAGACAACAAAAGTGATTGAAAGGATGACTTGATTAATGGGAGAGCCTCTTTGGAAGGGGGAGCTCCCCCCCACCATCACAAATGCCTGTGAAAGCCACGAGGGGCGTCTCCATCAGAAGGTGATCCTTGCTTTGCACACATTTGCTTGTGTGAGAAATTAATTTGCTTCATATTTGAATTTACATGATCTACACTTCCTGAACTTAGACACAATCTGGAACACAGTTTATGACTGATATTGTACATTTCCAAAGTTTGTGATGCAATTCCAAGCCCCACCCTGCAAAAAGAAAAGCCATTATTTTTCTCCTCTGAAGCATTGCCAAATTGGGATCACAAATTTAACAGGGAGTCGGCAGGGGCTGCAAAATTGGGTGGGTTCTGCAGTGTGCTTCCTCTCCCTGTGCTAGTGCGACAGGCTTTTTGAGGACCGCAACAGGGGTGGTGGCTGTTCTCTCTGCCTACACACACACCAGTGTAGATGATTCTTTGCATTTTACATCAGTTCAGTAGACAGATCCCTTATCTTAATTGCTTACAGTCTTTTTTTTTTAAGAAATTTTATTAGGATTTTGAACTACTACTACAAACATCAATCGTCACACACATCGGATTTACTGGGTCAGCCCCCTACTACATATCTTTTAACATTCTATGATCATACTAAAACCCATTTACAATAACTTCAAAACATCTTTAGATCAGAACTAAGTCCCGTTTCTCCAGCCAATAAAAAAAGTAATTCCAAATTTGATAGAAGTCACTATCTTCATCAGTGAAATCAGTCTCATCATTTTTTGCAGAATCCTGTTTCTCTTAACTAATGTCAAAGGGAAATCTCCAAGTTAAATAAGATTGCAATATCTTCTTTCTTCTTCAGTGATAAGTTCGATCTAAACATTTCTGTACAATTCAAGATCTTTTCAATTTTCTAAAGATAAATAACTTCCTCACTACCACAATTACAAGTAGCATCAAAATATCCATTTAACATCTCTAAAGGGATCTTAACTACTCTACTTGGTGGTAACTAATATTTATAATATCTTTTAAACCAATTTTCATCACCAACAACAATAGCTTAACCTTCTCATATCACATATAGATTTGCCAACCCATTTAAATCATTGCTTTTTAAGATAGTAAGGTTCCTTGTTTTCAATTACAGATAAAATCAGAGATATCCATTTAACAATAATACCTTTTAGACAGAATTTCATTAAGCTAAGTTACTAATGTTTCACCAGCAATAATAGCTTAACCTTTCTACGTCATGTGTGGACATACCAACCTATATGAATCACCCCTTTCTGGAATAAAAAAGAAAGGAAGTTCCCTTATCCTCCCTTTGCACCTCTGCCATATTTATTTTTTCTTTTTCTTTACACCTCTACCAGACCTTTCTGTTTTTTTCCATTGAAACATTGTAATATCTGTGATGGAGTCTTCAGTTGTAGTCACATAAACAAAACTTCTCTTAAGTAGTTAGCTATTTTCTCCTTCTCTAACATGACACACAAATCCCATGAAAGCTTGCTCATTAAATTCACTGATTGTGTTAGTTTTTCCACTCGTCCCGCCTGTAATAAATATCCACTCCTTCGCTTTTTGAGTTGTAGCCATTAATTGCTTACAGTCTTATGTATATTGATGGTAACCTGCAGGCTGTGCTGGGTGAGATACAGCTGCTTTAAATATGGACCTGCTTAAGGGATGTGAGAATCAGCAAAACTCAGGATCATGGTTTTCTAGCTTCTATCTAAAAATTGAAGTTTCCTAACTTCAGTCTCAAAGCTCATGCTTATAAAATTCAGTATTCAGTAGAAAATTATTTTTGGCACACAAATCCTTGCATACCTTTCAAAATGTACAACTAGTCTGCTTTTTAAAATGTACACATTTTGAAGTATATTCCTTTTAAAAATCTCCCATGGATTAAAGTGCATTTGTGCACATTTTTGAAATGTAAGTATTTCTAATATATCTGTGTTGTTGAGAGTGAGAGAGGGCGAGTGTGCTTTTAGACAGTGTGCAAGAATCAGTTTACAAGCTCAGAAATGTACAAACTGCACCCACAGATTGCATCCAAGTATATATTCATTCTGGAAGGTGCAAACCAGGTGAAATCCTGATCAAAAATGAACTGGATTGTCCATATATCTTTAAACTACTTTAACCTTTTACTGTTCAAACTTCTTGCATTTTATTATTTTTATTAAGGGTTTTTTTAAGTTGTTGTTTTAAATACCTTGCCTTGATGGCTTTTAACCAAACAAGGCAGTGTATGCTGTTGCTGCTGATGATGTCATTTCATTTCTGGAATCGGAAATTATTATTTTGGTAGGATTGTTCCCTGCTGCCAAACATTTCAGATGCAAACACTCACCTTGACTTGGAGCCACTCATTCTAGCGGCTACTCTTACCTCCGTGAGCTACTGCTTCTGCCTCCTTGCAAACTGGTGATACGAGTGATCCTAACCTGGGATAGCTTGACATCCCAACACTGCACACAAATACTTCCAGAATTATTTCACTTTCTTCACCGTTTCCCTATGAACACAAATTTTATTTTGCTTGACAGCTGGATCCCCCCAGCAATCCAGACTGTACTCCATCAGTTTTCATGGTGACACCATTGCATAGTCAAATATGACAGACTGTGCAGTTAGTGTTGTGATGTCATTCTGTTCCACTTAAAGGAATTGAGAAAATGAAGGGAAAGGAAGGCAGAGTAAATAAATAAGGAATGGTTTTCACAAGATAGATATTTGCTTCTCTAGAATGAGATGTGAAGCTGGGCACTGTACACAAAGCTTGCGAAAAGCTGTGAGAGGTTTTGGCTCAGTTATAAGAATTATGTGAATAGGCATTGCCATAAATGTAACTAGTAACAAATTAACGGCATTATCATTTCTGCATTTGATTTACATTCCATCAGTTGTGTGCACGGCAGTCCTTTTCCATTCTGATCTCTTGCCACCGAGTGCTGCATGTCTTGGAGGCTTGGTGTTAATGGCTAGTATTCAGCTCACAGAAGATGCTGTAATTAGACAATTTCTTTGTAGCATAATGTAACTGTCAGGATGACCTCAGAGGCCATTTTTCTATTGTAGGAACATATTGGATCTGTTCCTCAGCAGCTGTGGGGGAGCTTTTGTTATTTAATGGACCTTTTATCTTGCCATTATTTTTGTACCATTTATTTAGCCTTTCTTAACTGGAGGGTAGTGGGAGAGATGCATTTTTTTAAAGGAGCTGCCAAAGGTCATGTGGGAAACATGCATCAGCCAATGATGACAGCAAATTGGACAATAACTGCTCTGTGTGCGCGCGTGTGTAGAAAGAGTTCCATAATTTAACTTCCATTGCTTGATGAAAGCAAATTTTTGCTGCCAAGTACTTCAGAGCTCTTGCCCTCTTAGAGATCCAGAACGAGAAGCAGGCATAGAAGGTCTGGAACCAGCCTGCTGGAAAGACCACATTTCCCATGCAAGCCAGTCCAGATTTCCAGGTCTCCAAGTAAGCCCTCTTCCCTGTCTCTCTGTTGTCAGAGACACTTATGTTAGGAACATGAGTTAGGGCCTTCATGGAGGTCACTCCTAAGCTCTAGAACCATGATAGGCACACCTGGAAGTTCATGAGAGTAGCATGTGCCAAAGACTGAGTTTTGCCCACTTAAAAGAAGTCTGCTATGGGGAGTGTGGTTGGTCAGAAAATAGTCATTATCCAGAAGGCAACCTGGTGTTACAAAAGAAAAAGTAGCTTTCTACCTCAAGACTGTTAGATAACGCTCTTTCCTTTCCTTCGGAAGAGAACAATATCCCAGGCAGGCAGAGACTTCTTTTTAAAACTTTATTGCAACAAAGGGAACAGAAGGGAATGGCTTCCTTTCCGTTGTTCTGTTCGGCTGAGCACATGCTCACACAGGCTTTTTGAACCCCTGCGCCCGGCCGCTTGGTCCTTCCTTCTTTCCCCTAATTGGCTGGGTACTGAGAGGTTACACTCTTTCTGCCCGCCTACCCCGCGCTGTCCCAATCCAGCCCTGCCCCCGGTGGGCTACAATAGGTCATTTGTCCTGCCAATCCTGCTTATTTGTAAGCAGGAAGCCACTTAGTCAATAAACAATCAGGAAGTATTTGGCCCTCCTGTCTACGTGCCTGCTTCCACATACCTTGTGGTATCTGATTTTGACCTCTCCCCACCTTTGGACTAAGTAATTTTCTTTGCTACCTTTTTAAAGCTTTTACTCCCTTGTTTCAAATCATCCTTTCACACCTATGAAGAAAAACCAAAGTTGGGTCCTGAGATCCAAATGAGAAACATACATGCACACACACGAAAATCAGCAGGTTCATGGAATTTGATGGTTGCCCAAAGAGGTGTTGGTGGGGATATCGATGCTCACAGGCACTGTGGCAGAGACAACACTCTTAATATAGACATTTGTGTGTGAGGTTTTGAATGACACATTTTTGGAGGTGTGCACCAATAAGCTAAATCATTTCCTGCACAAGAACAGGTTTTTCTTTGTGCCTTTTAGAATGTGTGAATGCTGTAAGACATGCACAATTGTACAGAATACTCTGCACGTTCAGAAATATATGGACTGAATTCAGATCAGCTTTTGGGTCTGAGAAGTATGCATTAGCTAAATCCATTAAATGAACAAACCCTTCAGAATATCCCTGGTTCTGAATCACAACAGAAATCAATGAAGATGAGTCAGATATAGGTGACTGAAACCTACCTAAAGGTGGGGAAATATACCAGTTGAATTGTACTGTGATTTCATGATTTCAGAAAAGATAAGTTAACCTTTATGTGTTTTTTTTCCTTGTCAAATCCTGCACTTCCATATAGAATGTGAAAATGGAAAAGTGCATCTCCTGCTTGGTTGTTAGAACACACAAAATATAAAGACTGTATCAGTTCAGTGAATTTATTAGGATGCATCAAATCACAGCAGTTAATAACCTGCATCTCTGCATATTGTTACATTCATTTTGAAGCTTTATAGTTATTACAAATGGCACCCTAGATATATCTGCTATAGTCTACCCTGATGAACAATATGCCATTGAGGCTAGCCATGCCTTCACACCCCTCGTGGCGAGAAGTAATAAATTCATGAATGCTGTGGAGTGTGTGGGAAGTGGAGACCGCAGGGGGGGGGGAGAGTTTTCTACAACTCCCCCCCAAGGGATTTCTACAACCTCCCCCACAGCCCCCATTCCTATCCTGGGGATGGTATTGAAGTGTGGAGAATAAAACCCCAAATAATAAGAAATAAATACTAGTATCCAGTGCGGTACTGAAGAGGTTTGCTATGTTTTTTCAAGCATGCTCATTAATTTTGATAGAAAATAAACTGTGTCCCAAAGGAATTTCGGAGGAGAAGGAAAGTTCAGAGCAGTCCTTGTGGGTTCAGTTCAAGTTTCTTGAATCCTTTGTGAGGTGACTAAGAGGGATGCAATTATGCATATGGCCTGCAATTCATGTATCGGACAGCATGCAACCTTAACTGTGTCAATAAAAGCTTCTCACTCTTCAGTTGAAGCTGAGGAGAAGGTGCCATGAGGCTGTTCCTCTTGCAGGGCTTTTCAGATTGGGAAGTGCAAGCAGCTGGGGAGGCTGCAGAGCAGTGGAGAGGTGTGATGAAAAACGCTGGAAATGTGGACAGTGCACCTGGTCACCTGCCAAGGGTAAGAGCAGCAGAAAAACACCACCAGGGAAAATGCAAAATATATTATGGAATATCCTGAGAACGAGGATGAAAAATGGAAGCGTCCTTCATAGGGCAAGATAATTTGCAAGAATTTGGAAGACTAGCTCCATGTATTCCCTGGAAACATCACTGTCTCCTCACCTGCCACAAGGCTGTCAGGGGAGTTGCATTAGTGTCTCCATTAGGGTTGACTAATGGTTGTGGTAGTGTCTGCATTGGAGAAAGGATGCATGCCGCATTCTGTCTCAAGAATTTAAGATTTGGAAGAACGTGGGGACTGCTGTATCCTGTTGACTGGCAACTCAGGATGTGCCAGAATTTTTTAGAAGATGTGATCCTTGAGGTTGCTGCTCTTGATCATATTGCAGCACAGTATAAGGGTGTTCCAGTGGAGACCAAAGCCAAGATCATCCATACCACTGCATCCCTGATTATTATGTATTGGTATGAATGGTGGACACGGAAGAAAGATAACAGGAAGAAAATGGATGCATTTGAAACATGGGCCTGGAGGAAAGCACCCTGGACTGATGGAAGGAGCTCAGTCCTAGATCAAATTAAACCAGAACTTTCCCGGGCAAGTAAAATGATGAAACTGAGGCTTTCATGCTTCAGGTACAACATGAGAAGGCAAGAACATGTCTTCTCAATGGAGAAGACAATCATGCTAGGGAAAGTCAAAAGAAGAAGACACTGAAGACCAACTATTAGCGGGATCAAGAAAGCCACAGCCTTGAGTTTGAAATAGCTGAGCAGAGCTGTTAAGGGCAGGCCATTCTGGAGAGCTTCATTCACAGGGTCACCATTTGTTGAAGACTTGAGGGCAGATGACAACAAAACATGCTGACTAATGATAAGAATTACTGATTATAAAAACAGAGGAGCTGCTGGACAAGATCTCCACAGTTTTGGTGGAATATCTGAAATATGCCTGGAGAATAAGCATTTTTTCTATGCCTAATATTCTTGGGATATGAGTGGTGCAGTGGGTTAAACCATTGAGCCACTGGGCTGTTAACTGGAAGGTTAGCAGTTTGAATCTGTGTGCCAGGGTGAGTGCCTGCTGCTTTGTCCCAGCTCTTGCCTACTTAGCAATTCAAAAGCATGCAAATGTGTATAGATAAATAGGTGCCACTTTGGTGGGAAAGGTAACAGAGTTCCATGAGCCTTGGCATTTAGTCATGCCAGCCACATGAGCACGGAAATCTCTTCAGACAACACTGGCTCTTCAACTTACAAACAGAGAAGAGCACCATCCCCAGGTTCGGACATGACTAGCATGCATGTGCAGGGGAAACTTTACCTTTAATATTCTAAGAAGTGGGAGAGGATCCATTTTCAACCTTTAGTACAGTATAAACAAGACTTTAGCAGAACCTCCCCTAATTTGGTGCTCTCCTGTTATTTTGAACTACAACTTCCATCTCCCCTCACCCAAAAAGACAATATTTATATTACTTATGAAATTTATATCAATAGTCATCAACATTGGGTAAGGCTCTATGAAGAAACTGGTTTGGGGTAGGCAACCAGCAGATTCCTTGGATTCACCTCTCTGGACTCCAGCCACTTTCTTGCAGCTGAGTCCAACTTCCTGATGAGCACACCCAGTATTTGCATAGCCTCCTACCAGGAAATGAGCCCAGGTGAACGAGAGAATCAGAGAACAGTAGAGTTGGAAGGGGGCAGAAGGCTATCAGTTCAATCTGCTGCTTTTGCAGGACACCAAATTACACCATTCCAGTAGAATTGCAGAATGCCTGAACATTTGACACTATTCAAGGAGCACCTCTCTGCTCATATATGACTTGTGGCCTTTGTTAAAGCTGCACTTACTGTGGAAGAAGGTTGCTGATTGTACACCTAGAGTTCCATGAGCATTTGATGAAGAGAAGAGGGCAGGATTTGGGGAGGACCCTGGCAGCCCTAAAGCTGGGAATTGTAGTTCTAAGCAACCAAAAAGCATTGGATTAGGGAAGACTGCCTTAGTGCTTAGAACTTTCTTTCTGTATATGCTCATAAGCATGGGGCTAGTACACAGAATATACATACACTTGTATAGGACTGTTAAATATTATGCATTCTTTAAAAATAAATAAACCCCATCTTACGATTCTCATGAAAAGTTGTATTTGATTGCTTTTATTGGCATTTCCAGCTTCACAATCCTATTTCCAGAGCATTAAAATGGGGATGGCTTAGGTAGTGGGAAAATATGGGCTGCCAACAGGGGTAAAGTGATGGCAGTCACACTTTCTGACGCAGCATTGCACCAGCTTCCTTTTGTACAAGTGCAACATTCTACCAAGATGTTTTAGTAGTGGTAGGAAGCATTGCTTCTTGTTCCTGCCTTCACTCTGATTTGTGGCATCACCACAAGAAACTATCAGAGTGGCAGAAGGATCAGGAAGCGACTCTGCTCTCTTCTCTAGAAGACTTTGAAATCAGCCTGTTTTTGCTGCCAGGTGTGTGTGTGTGTGTGTGTGATGGAGTCAGTGAAGTGAGGCAAATAAATAAATAAATAAATAAATAAATAAATAAATAAATAAAAACATTAGAAACATTGACTCAACTTTTGTGGCATAACTATATAGAAAACACTCTTCTTTCCATTATCCGAAAGTTACTGCTGCCTGATCTGGCTGCTGGAAATTCTTCCTGTCCTAGTCTGTTAAAAATGGATGAAACAGATAAGGAAAAATATAGAGGCACATACCATGTTGGGTGTCACATTCCACATTTCTCCTGCTCACCCTTCCAGTTTTGATTTTATGTGGATGGCTCTGTGTTTGAGCCATCACCAAACAAGATATCCAAGAGGTGAAATGTTTGCAGCAAGGCCAGGCCACCTTCCACAACCTAAGCAAGGGGAATAAAATGGGAAAATGGAATGAGTTCTCTGCCAACTTGATCAAGCCATAATGTATTGAACAGCAAAGAAACCCAGGAAGTCTTCTACATTTCAGCAGGGCTCCTTATCCATTGCAGCTTTTCATCTGAATTTTGTAGGAACTATCCAGGGCACTGAATTCTGTCCCCAAAACCATTTTGCCACCAAGGAGCATGATGGAGAGCTCCTATAATGTTCAGAATGAATGTTGTGCAAAGCATCACCGGGGTTTCCACCTTCTACTGTCCCTTTCCTTGGTTTGATCCCAAAGGAAACAAGAAAACAGACATTCCTGTTTACTTTACCTACAAGCAAGCTTAGCTAGAACTTCTTGGTTCATCTGCTGCAAAACCAGGAAGACAAATGAAAATGCTGAGGCACTGTAAGGAAGAAAGGATATCTGAGTGTGGCATAACTTCTCTAGGGCAGACTAGACACTTGCAAGGAATTTACTGAGATGATTAACATACACTGGACTGGCATGTTCCTGGCTCCCTATTAGCTGTCTCCGTAATGAGATAACTGTGTCAAGAGAAAAGTTAGAATACATCCCACCCACCAATCCACCACAGGTGAATTAAGGGATGGTTACTCTGATTATTTCATTGTTATTGCTTTAAGGTGAGATGAAGTCTCTTAACGGGTTTTGCGGGGTGGATGGCAGAGGCTGCAGTGAATTCTAAAAATAATTTATGAATCTTGCTGCTCTTAGAGGCTGTAATATCATAGCTCCTACAACAAGCAGCAACTGGTGCCTTCTAGAGAGTTCTAGGAATTCCATTTCAGTGTACAGATGATGCGAATGTGTCATATTTACAGCTGCGGATGTGAATGGAAGTCCTTCCTCCATATATGTGAGTATATACACTCTTGAACTGGTGATCACATTCAGAATGCACATTTAGAAATGCCATTTTCCTTCAATACACACCTTTTAATGAGTTAGTCAAAAGGGGAAAAGTGGGCACCTTTGAAAATATGGACCAAAATGTGCACTTTTCCATTCAAATGAATAAAATTCTGGTTCCTGATTCCTAGCAGAGCAGAGCAGAGCAGAGCAGAGCAAGCTGCCCCAGCTGGTCTAGGGTCTCTGGGATACAAGCAGCCAAGCTCTCGGGGAAGGAGAGACCAGAGTGAGCAACCAGGGTGAGCAAACGGGAGTTTGGCAGAGGAGTGCAGCAGGGGAGGTCCCTAATGTTTTCCCCCTTTTGTTTCTTTTCATTATTTCTCCTTAACCCCCCTGCACACACACACATTTTCTTCCTTGTAACACACTCCTATTTACTAGTAGGATTGTGTTGCTAACATTTAGTGAAGACATTCAAAAGCACCAGCTGTCACAACAGCCCCCCACCCCAAGACAGAACCACTAAGGCTGCAGAAACAGTGGACCAAGGCGGCTTCAAGGTGGTGCTGGTCTTCAACAACTGCAACGGCTGCATAGTGATAGCCCTGTTACAAGAACAGGTGAGAGCACTGGAGCAGCGAGTGTCCACCCTCCAGATAATAAAAGAAAATGAAGAGTTTTTAGACAGAACAGGGAAGCTGCAGCAGCTAAGTGTAGTCCAGAAGCAAGAAGAGCATCAACAAGCTGAGTCAGAAGAAGAGAACCCCAAGGGAAGAGAAAATGAGGAAACTCCCTGGAACTGGGTGGCAGTTAGATGCAGAAGAAATAGAACTAGAAGACACTCTGCACCAGTGGAAGCAACAGAACTCTCGAAATGCTTGAGGAAGAGATGTGTGAGAAAACCACTGTGAAAGAGCTACATGACACACTGGGCAACTCTGAAAAAGAGGCAAAGGGCCAATCAAGAAAGAAACAGGATACAAAAGTTTGCAACACCGAAAGAAGTGTGATAGTTGTGGGAAGTTCCCTGTTGCGCAAGATGGAAAAATATGTATGTCGCGATGACCTAGAGAATCTCCAACTGTGCTGTCTCCCTGGCACCAAGATTAAAGACATAACCAGCAAGCTCACACAACTCAGACAACCCACTGACAAATACCCCTTCCTTCTCTTCCATGTGGGAACTAACACTGCCATGAGAAGCTTTGCTGAAAAAACATCAGACTTTGAACCTGGGGGGGGGGGGGGGAATGAAAAACACTGTGGTCCAGATAGTCTTCTCCTCAATCCTACCGGAACGCAGAAGAGCAACTGTTAGGGAAAGAAAAATCCTTTCAGGTGAATGACCAGCTACGATGGTGTTGCCATAAAGAGAGCTTTGGATTCTGGGACCACAAGCTAAGCTTCCTGGAAGAATAGCTCCTCACTAAGAACAGGAGGCAGATGTTTGGATACCACATGAAAAGTTCATCAGGAGGGCTTTAAACTAAAACTAAAACATATAAGGGAGGCAGATGTGCAGCATGGCATACCATAACCTGGCAAGGACTTCTATATTTCAACAGAGGAAAAACAGAGCCCAACACCAGTCTCCCAAAAAACATAGGAAGAAAACCAGGGCACAGCGAGAATGAACTTTGATGTCTCTATACCAATGCCCAGAGTATAAGAAACGAACAACATGAACTAGAGCTCATAGTATATGAGGGCAATTACAATCTTATTGGCATCTATTACCATCCACCCAGTCAAAAAGAGGACAAGGATGCAACCTTCAAAGAGCAAATTGTCAGCATTTCCAAGAAGAATGGTGTAGTCATCATGTGGTGCTTCAGTTTCCCTGATATTTGCTGGGAGACAAAATCTGACCCTCCAAGAAGTTCCTGACATGCGTTGCCGACAACTTTCTCCAGCAGAAAGCAGAGGAAGGCAGGAGAGGACCAGCTATCCGCGATTTCACACTAACTAAGAGGGTTGGCCTGGTGGACAAAATAACAGCCGTAGGAACTCTGGGGGAAGGTGACCATAGCGGATTCCCCCTCCCCCATTCCAGAACTGCATTGCAGATTTTGTGAGGTATTGTGTGCTTTTCACAACTCATTGTTTGATTTTTGGGGCGGCACGGCTGGGAAATATGCCAAAATGGGGGTTATTTTTAATTGTCAATCTTGCACAAATTAGCATGACCATAATTCAACTCGTATTTGTCACTTTCATCTTCTCCATACACTGCATTATTAAACCCAGCAAAGCCATGCTACATGCATGCCAAAGACCACGCCAGTCCACACACCCCAGAGTACCGAGCCAGAGGATGGAATGGTCAGGTTCTTTGACAGGTACAGGAGGTACAGAAGCAGGACCACCTTCCCTGTGCAGTGTCTCAACAGCCCCCATTGCCTGGGTTGCACTAAGTTTGGGACATCTAAATACCCACCTATGCCCTTTCTAAGAGGTCTTGCTCATATCCATGGTTTGACAAGCATCAGCAAACAGTTTCAGGCACTTTGACAGCCATAACCTTCCATAGATTTCTCCAAGCAGATTTGACAACCCAGTCGAGAGCTATTTGTCAAACTATAGGCAAGGTCCAGCACCATTTCCTCATCAGTGATTGCATCCTATTTTAGAAATATACTATCTTCAAAGATTAAGGGACAAGTACAGCATGCACCCTCAAGGCCCCATTTTAAGAGGCCTCGCTCAGGGTGCTTGCAAACCCCAAGAAACCACAATAGGCTACAGTTCTTGCTTGTAGTGTAGAGACAATGGAAGTCTTAGACTTGGTATAATATACTTCTTGAAAAGGCTCCTGTGTGTCACATAGGAACAAAATGTGATAGAGCATTATCTAGCTAGAAATGATCACTCGGGGTCCATTGATTACTGTTGGAGGTGTTTAAGTATGTGCTTAACTCCTTTGGTGGAATCTATGCTGATCTTTGGCTGAATCATCTGCATAGTTCCCCTCCACAGTCACAAAGAAATGACTGTCAAGGAAGGGAGGGGCACCTTGACGGAATTGCCATTTGAAGTTAATATTCATTAGCAAAGCTGCTAGTTCTGGTCAATTGATTTCAGCTCCAGATGTTCTCATTTTACCTAATGTTGTAGTGAAATGTTTAATTGATTAGGGACTTGAATATTTTTTTTAAAAAAAATGTTTGTCCTAGGACAATAGCATTCCAAGCAGCCAAGCTGAAGGAATTTTCTACTTTTTCCAAGATATACTTTATTTTATTGTCATAACAATAAAGTATATTACGCCAAATGGCTTAAGTACGTTATTTTTAATTAATAATACTGCAAGGGTTCATCTGTTGAAAAAGGTCAACTGCTGTTTGCCTAATCTCAGGACTCACTTGAAGAGACCATGCAAAGATGTGTCATTTTAACTAGCATTTTTCTAGAAGATGCTTTGACACTTACATGCAAAAATCAATCAGTCAATCAATCAATGACTGAAATGAGAATGGACTTGCTTGGTTGAACATCACTCCCAATCTCCAACTGAATTCTTATGAATGTCCACAATGTTTAGTCTGCAATGTTATATCTGCTTACATGCTGGGAATTACCAATGATTTCAATAGGACTGTCTATGAACTAGACCACTGTAGGATTGTAGTTGGTTTAGTTTTACACTGCACACGCACTCTGAGATTTCACCTGACAGATGTTAGAAAAGCCACATGGGGTTCGAACTGAATATTGCTTTTCTGTCATTTGACACCAGTCTGCTGGTCACAATCAGTTCTGGGTGAATGTTACTGGCAACATATCAGAAGGCTGCTGTGGAAGGATCATTTGACATTGCTTCTTAGATGCTATAGAGGGAGGATTTTTCATGCATAGGGTCCAGGAGGTGATGATGGGGGGAAAGATCCTTGACTTGGTCTTGACCAACAGGGAGGAACTGATAGATGGGGTGCAGGTCAGGGGAGCTCTGGATGTGAGTGGTCACTCCATCCTTTGCTTTGAGATCAGAGGAATGGGAATGAGCAGCAGATTGCATACCAGAAACTTCCAGAACCAGAAGGTGGTCCAGCACCGTTTTTTCCAATGGATTTTACGAAGCAGATCAGCAGCAGACATCATTAACATAGTGCCTGCCGGCTGCTTTTGTGTCTGCTATCTGCTATCTGATAGTGAGATAGTGAGGGTGCTGCTCAGCTTGGGATTGGTGTGTGTGGTCGCGCGCTGAGTGCTTACTGCTGGTGGCGATGTGAGTTCTGGCACCATTTTTTTTTTTTTTTTTACAAAAAATGCACTGCCCACCACTATGTCTATTCCTGACAGTGGGGGTATGTTATTGCCCTCCAAATCAACCTGAGACCCTGGATAATGCCCTGACAGACCAGATTCAACAGATATCTCAGGAGAGGGACATGGCAATTATGGGAGTTTTTAATTCCCCAGATATTAGTTGGGAGACTCACTCGGTGGCAACAGCCAGGTCATGTTGCTTCCTAGATGCTACAGAGGGAAGGTTTTTCATGCAGAGGGTTCAGGAGGTGATGAGAGGGGGAAATATCCTTGAATTGGTCTTGACCAACAGGGAGGAGCTGATAGATGGGGTGTAGATTAGAGGAGCTCTGGATGCAGTGGTCACTCCATCCTTTGCTTTGAGATCAGGGAAATGTGGATGCATGGCAGGTCAAGTACTAGAAGATGGGACTTCACAAGGGCCAGCTTTGGTCAATTGAAGGCCAGACTGGGGAAAGTCTCCTGGGAGAGGTTACTGGAAGGCAAGGGAGTTGAAGAGGGGTGGATGGCACTCAAAAGTGAGGTATTGGAGGTACAAGTCTTGACAACACCTCTAGTTTAGAAAGGCAGAGATGTGAAGGAGGGTGTTGCCATGGATGCGAAAGGAACTGGTCAGAGGGATTAGACATTACAGCAACCTCTTTTTAATTTATTTATTTTTTAATTTAATAAAACATTTCTATCCTGTCCTTCATGATAAAATGTCTCAGGATGGCTTACAAAATTTAAAATAATAGTACAATAATACAATAATTAAAACAATAAATAATAGGCAAAACATGAATAAACAATCACATCTACAAACCTAGTAAAAAGAAAAGGAAAAGCGACTGTAATCTAAATCCTAAAACACTGAAAATCTCAATTCTTAAAATGGTGGTTAAATAAAAAGGTCTTTACGTGGTATAGAGGTATAGAGGAGTATAGAGTTGGTGCCAGGTCAGCCATTTTGGGGAACACATTCCACAGTCTGGGTGCCACTGCAGAGAAGGCCCTCCTCTGGGTGGATACCATCCTTATCTCCTTCAGATAGGGTTCCCGGAGTAAGGAAATGGGCAATCGGGCAAGTAGGAAATGGGTAGAATTTCCTTTGTAGGAAATGGCCACTGGGGCAAGTAGACAAAAGGGTATACCAGGAGGAGGAGGCCGTTGCAGAAGGATTCTTCGCAAGACAAAGACTGAAGGGGAGACAGGTGGTGGGACTGCTTAATAAGGAGGAAAGGGATTCAGTGACTGATGTGAGGGAACAGGCACAGATGCTAAATGACTATTTTGCCTCTGTGTTCTCCCCAAAGCAGGATGGGGGAGATCTGCATCGGGGAACAGATGAGGCTGGTGATTTAGGGGCACAGATCAGAATCATCCACTAGAAGTTGAGGAGCTCCTCAGGGCACTGGACGTTACAAAGGCACTGGGCCCTCATGGGTTACAACAAAGAGTACTTTGGGAGTTGGCAGGGGTTCTCACATGCCCGTTGGCCTCCATTTTTGAGGCCTCGCAGAGAATGGGGGAGGCTTCATAGGACTGGAGGATGGGGTCAGTGGTCCTAGTTTTCAAAGAGGGTAGTAGAGGGGACACAGGGAATTACAGGCTTGTTAGCCTTACATCCATTCTGGGAAAGATGATGCAAAGGCTCATAATAAGGAAAGATCCAGTAACCCTAGATAAGGAACGGAGGTTGGCGGCCAAGCAACACGGCTTCCACAAAAGCATGTCCTTCCAGACTAACCTTGTTGATTTCCATTACAAGGTTTTGAGGTGGTTAGATAGAGGGGACACAGTGGATGTGGTTTCCTTGAATTTGAGCAAGACCTTTGATAAAGTGCCACATGATATGCTGGTTGAGGAACTGAGGAGTTTTGGGACAGACCAATGCACTGTCTAATGGATTAGGGCATGGTTGACTGACCAAAAGCAGAGGATAATTATGAGTGGGGAATCATCGGGATGGTGGCCAGTGACAAGTGGTAGTCTCCAGGGCTCTTTTTTCATCAACGACCTGGAAGAAGGGGTGATCAGTGTGCTGATCAAATTCACAGATGATACTAATGGGGGCAGGGGCCACAACTGAGGAGCACGTGTTCAGGATCCAGAAGGATCTAGACAGACTATAGAAGTGGGCAAGGGAGAGCAGGATGGCGTTCAATGTGGATAAGTGCAAGGTCTTGCACTTGGGGTGTAGGAATGGGTGTCATAAGTACAGGTTAGGGGACAAATGGCTGGAGAGCAGATCTTGTGAAAAGGATCTCAGGGTACTGGTCAACTGCAGGCTATACATGTGTCAACAGTGTGACATGGCAGTCAAGAGGGTGAATTTCACCCTTGGTTGCATAGCCAGAAGTGTGGCTTCTAGATCGGGAGAGATATTACTGCCACTCTATACAGCTCTGGTGCCTCCACAACTGGTGTACTGTATTCAGTTCTGGGCTCCACATTACAAGAAGGATTTAGCCATGTTAGAGTCAGTGCAGTGTTGGGCCACAAGGATGGTGGCTGGATTGCAGGGAAAACTATATGAGGTGAGACTGAGGGAGGTGGGTCTTTTCAGCATGGAAAAGAGGAGACTCCAAGGGGATCTGTTAGGAACATATAGGTATGTGAGGGAGTGTCTCAGGGAGGTGGGTAGAGACCTGTTCTCCCCTGCAGAGGAGGGCAGGATGCACTCCAGTGGAGCCAAGCTCAAGGAACCAAGGTTCAATTTGGATGCCAGGAAGCACTGCCTGACAGTTAGGACCCCGAGGGTATGGAATGGGTTTCCATGGGAGGTGGTTGAGGCCCCATTGATGAGGGTGCTCAAGGATAGACTGGACATGCACATAGTAGGCATGTCATGAGTGGAACTGGATGGAGCTGGGCGTCAGACTTGATGGCCCCAGAGGCCCCTTCCAGCTCGCTCTGTTTCTATGTTTCCTCCCTGATATGCCCTATTATGTCATGAGGGCATCTCTGTCATCCCAGTCCCTCAACAATTGGGCTTTCCAGTGTACAGAGGATGTTGATAAGGATGGATAGGTCTTGTTTATCCTCATTCAAAGCCTTGTTAGAGCAATCCAGCTTTCACCTCCTGGCTCAAGTAAGAACCTGGCAGACATGCCAGCATCATAGATGTCTCGGGCTGCAAAATCAGGTGATTGTCCTTCAAGTCAAGAAGTGCTGTTGCTGCAAAGTCTGGCTCATTCGAATACGACAGACGTCCTGTCTACTTCTGATTCCATGATTAGAAGCCAGCTGAGTCATTGTCTTGTCTCATTTTTTCCCCTTGTGCACTTTCCCAAGACAGGCCATGATTTGTACATGTTTTTTTAAAATAGTAATGCTAAGAAAATTTGTACAAACCATGGTATTTTGAACATTTTGCCCAATTGGCACCTGAAAAGCACATCAGTCTAGCACAATTTCCTTAAAATCAGCCAATCTGTGCAAATTAGAACTTTAAAATACCTAGCCCTTGCAAAATGTTTACTATCAGATTCCACATACACCACATACATTTGGCTATCCAGTCAGCATATCCAGGAGTTTCAGAGGTGGAGCTGATGACAGTGCAGCTGACTTTAGCTCCCTGCTGAGACAATGCCCTCTGATTGTCCTTGTGACACAGTTCCAGAAATCAGGACCCACTTGGAACTCTCCAAGGTTCTACTTCCTCCCAATATGCCTTCTCACCAGCTTCTTCTGTATGCCTTTAGAGGCTGCTGAATGAAAAAATTGTAGTCCTCCAGTTTGTAACATGGCTGTTATTTTAAATTGAAGAACAAAAACTTTAAATTATTAATTGTTCAATGAAGACCAAGAATTCGGTTCCTTCTTTCTTCCTTCTTACAGAAAATGGATTCCACAGTGTGGTTGTAGTACAGTGTATGTGCCCCATGCTCCAGGTCCCATAGTGGTATCACTTCTTTGTTTAGCCTGGCAAAAGCACATTTGGTTTGCCTTATCTAAAGCTGGAAAATAAAATTGAAGGAAGTGTGTTAATCAAAGCAAGACATCCTGTTATTCCACAAATGTTGGTGAATTACACATTCCTGAATGATACAGAAGTTGTCTTAGTTTGGCAACACTACAGGTCTGGAAGAGAACACAGATAAGAATGGGAGCAAACTTCAGTGTGGTTGGTATAATCCATCACATTTGCACTTATCCTTCAGTTTTCACACCAATCAAAAATATATAGAAAGATTGCATATGAAATGCATAGCTACAGTAAGAAGAAAAAAGCAGAAACAGTTCTATATTGAGAAAAATGCTTGCAAATAAATGTGTTTGTGTGAAAGCAAATACCAAAGCATATAACTTTCTGTGCCTATGAAAATTTGCATATGCATGAATTTTCCCTTAGTTTTAAAAACCAAAGCAGAAATGGTTAGAATGAACTTGGACTTTAAAAAAAACCCTGAAAATGTCATGGAAAGCAAAACAGATTTGACACTAACAGACAGATTAGTTTTAGTAGGCACAGTTGTTCACAAGTGTGAAATTGGATAAATTCACATTAAAATGTGAATGGAATGAATTACTTCCCTATCCTTGTTCAAACATTTCCATCAGCCATGGGGAAAGATGCACTCAAAAAGGCAAACGTACCATTGGCTGATGCTGAAATTTGTTGGCAATGCTTGTAAACTTTCAGGAGCAAATCTGATGTGAAGCCAAATACATCTTTGCATTCTAAGGGTCTTTGCACTTTTTCTTGGGGGTTGGGGTGGGGTTGGAAATGCCTCTGCACTTTTAAAAGAACATTTTCACTTTTACTGTAAATTCCATCTTGTGAAAAGCAGGAGCTGATGAATTTCAGGATCACAGCAGGCAGAGAGGACCAGTTTAACTCTTATGCTGTGTTATGATAGCAATACTCTTCCAAACCTGTTTTTTGCTTTTGGCTTAAGTCTCCCATGGACCCTTAATTTCTTCTGATGCAAACAGAAGCTCCAGAAAAAGGATTTTCCTTAGGATCACAGGAGGAGATCCAACCTACTGCAGTCCTCCCTTTCTATTGTCACACAGCAGTTGCTTTTTGCATTTTGTAATGTCCAAATACACTTCGTGTCACTCCTGTTTGCTGCTAAAATGAACTTTTTAGTCTTCAGATAATTGGTGGTCATTCCCCCCCCCCCCACTGTGATGGTTCAGGACACTCTAGGGAGGCAAGAGGAATTCATCTTTGTAAAATGAACACTACAGTCTGAACACAGAACTACATATTTGAGACAGTACAAGAAAAAAACAACAACAAAAATGGAATTATCATTCCACCTTTGGCTGCTTCTCTTTGCTGGCTGCAGCTGAAATCCCGCAGGAGAGCTATCTTATGCTCAACAACTGCCCAATTACATTTTGCTCTGATTAGTACAGATCATCCACCTGTTAACTCCTTCAGTCCTTCAGCTGCTAATAACACCGTGCAGCACTAAATAATAGATTGTACTCACAGGAGGAGTAGTGTGTGCATGTGTTTGGCTTAGGAATAAATGCTCATTTCATTTCAATCTATTTTGGATAAAAATTACCCCAAATTTTTGAACATATTCCCATTTAGGATGGAAATAACTTGAGCTGTATTCATTTGTTGATTTAAATCAAATGCAGAGGAAACTGAAATGTAATAATTAGACCAAACAGGCCCAGAGCTATGGGTGCTTAGATCTTAAAAGTCTAGTTTCAAATATTCAGCCACGTCTGCAACACTGAATTAGATGGTCTGTCCCTCCCTCCCTCCCTCCCTCACATATGTCTTTAACAGCGAAATGGCAGGTAGCCAAAACTGTGTTATCACAGGAAAGACAGAAATAACTAAAAAGGAAAAAAAAGGAAAGGGGAAACAGGAATGTTCATCTAACAGTAGTTCATCTTTCTCAAAACCTCCATGAAGAGGAAAGAGCATCCATTTCTCCATAGTATTATCCTAGGGATGGACAACTAGTGGTCCTTTGAAGTTCACTTTTGGTCTGAGTGAGGGATGTATGAAACATGCCCCATTCAAAGCCCCAAGCACAAGCACAAACACAAGCACATGTCTGTTTACACATTTGCAAGTTATGGAACATGTCCAGCTCATTCCCGATTCCCCCTTCAATCTGTGAAGATACCCTCAGTGGACAGAATCAGCCATAATTTGTGCTATGGAGAAAACCTGCAAAAACAGTGAAATGTGCAAATCGGTGTTTGATTTGCGACACTTCCCTGTTCACATGGAGCATGTGCCAGTTTCCAACACACATGGGAATTGAGAACAAGAGGAGCAGCAAAATGGTGTAAGACGAATCCTTTCTGTTTTGAGGACTGAAAGGATCTCCAGTCATCTGGCTCCCATAAAGCTAGATGGGCCACTGATAAGGCACTGTGGAAGTCGTGCTTCAGCAGCATCTGTAGGGCCCCAAATTCACCAGCCCTCCCCTGATAAACAAAAACATAGAAGCCCACCATGAGCATGTCCACTGTTAGAAACCTGCAAAATCCCTAGCATTCTCATCACAGCTTATTACTTGTTTTATTCTGTTTATTATTGTTCTGTGAGCTGCCCAGAGGGCCCTTGGGCTATAGGGCAGCATACAAATGTCATAAACAAAAACAAACAAACAAACCACAGCAAACTCCTGTGCAACTTGAAAGCACAAGAACAACATGCTATATACCAATGGAGGAGTGCTAGCTAAGGCAGGTGCAATGGCTGACGTCTTTCCTCCAAACACCTCTTCCAGTGGGCCCCAGTTTATGGCCCATTGGGGATAATAACTAGAGGCATTTGGGGATATTTAGCTGCTGTTTATTTGACACCCACTGTAGGACCTTTAATACAGTTCAGCAATACAAGGCTGGGCACATCAGCACCACACCCACCACCAGCTCATCAGCTTCTGAAACACCAGGGGTAGGGAAGGGAGGTTGAGCAGAACATTGAGTTGTTCTGTATGGGCAGGAGCCTCCTCTTATGTTGGCATTGGCAAGCAGGGAACTAAAGGAAGACTTTTTATTAAAGGTGCTTGGCCAGTCTTACCCACCCAGATCAGAAACTTTTGCATTGAAAAACATGATACACAACGCTTTGAATTAGCATTCGAATGTCCATTGATGGTAGGGAAAAACCCTAATGACCTGCATCCATTAAGTCTGCTGGCTGGAGGTACTAGGCAATGTGCAATAGTATAAGACACGGAATGCTATAAAGAGGCACCCAATTGTCTGTATTGGCAAAAGGGAGGTATGCCTACAATCACTATGCTTCCATGTTCCAATGGTTCAAAGCCAATTGACTGCGGATGCTGTCCTGGTGTTGCTGCAGCATGGCTTTTGTGGTGGTGGTTGCTGCTGTTGTGTGCCCATGTGTGTGTGGACAGTGTAGGTGGGGGGTCATTTTGCAAGGAATTTAGCTAATCGAGCCAGAAAAGATCATGCGGCAGCTGTCGTTCATGCCAGGACTTTTTATTTTAGAACACACAAAAGATGAGGCTGCTTCCTGCACCAGAAAAACAGTGGACCTACCAGTGGGATAAAAGCTACTCTGACCAGCAGCATCTCTACAGGGTCCAAGATGCAGCTGCCTCATCCATCGAACTGGCAATGCCTGAAGGCAGGGAGCAAGCTATGGCAGCTGTGAGAGGGCATCCCCACTGTTTCCTTGCATCAGCTGTTAACAAGCCAGAGCTAAACTGCCCTTATCAGCAAAAAATGTCCCAGGCTTGTCCAGCAGTGTTTTGCCAGGGTTTGTATTGAAAATATTGAGCAGCCATCTGATGGGAAGCAGTGATTACAAGGTACTAATGAGGTCTTTTGCTGTGACATCTCACTCTCTGGAGTCAGGGGAAGTCTTGCTTCATAAAATGGCAGCAGCAGCCCAGGCAATGGCTTGTTCCATCTGGTCTCACCAAGGAAAGCTGCAGGATCGCTTTCAGATCATCTCAGGCAAACGGCACGAGCAGTATCTGTCTGAATTCCTCTGTGTTTGAGGAAAGAGCAAATCATTGTAATCAAAACTGATCTGAAGACCCAGACCACTCTGACTCTGCCCCAATTTACTTTTTAATATTGCTTATTTTAATTGGCTGAATGTACTGTGAATGAACATTACTGATTTTACAAAGCACTGGTCCCCACCCAAAAAAACACTGACTTGGAAGTGGATTCTTACAACAAAATAGAGGCAGTTGTCGCCTCCCTCCACCCTGCAGTGTGCCTGGTGAGGGGCAGTACGTTCAGATTGTTGCAGGGCAGCTGTGATTAGTGCTACCAAAGCAAACATAGAAACATAGAAACAGAGCGAGTCAGAAGGGGTCTCCCAGGCCATCTAGTCTGACCTCCAGCTCCAGCCGGCTCCACTCATGACATGCCCACCATGTGCATGTCCAGCCTATCTTTGAACACCCTCACCGATGGGGCCTCAACCACCTCCCATGGAATCCCATTCCATATCCTCGGAGTCCTAACTGTCAGGAAGTGCTTCCTGGCATCTAAATGGAGCCTTGGTTCCCTGAGCTTTGCTCATTGAAGCTTGTCCTGCCTTCCTCTACAGGGGAGAACAGGTCTCTACCCACCTCCATGTGACACCCTCTCACATACTTGTATGTCGCAAGTCTGCCCTTCCTCTCAGGGAAGATCGCTCCTAAGATTCAGACTTCCAGATTGCTCCCTGTCTTCTCTGCCACTGGAGAACAGTGTCAGGAGCTGTTCTGCATCTTATCACTTTGGCCCAGGAGCCCTTGCTCATCATAATGAAGGACTGAAGATTGCCAGTCACCACTATCAACAAAAGAGTTGATCATGATCAGAACCCAATATTTTCCACAAGGCTTCCCTGCAATCTGCCTTCATGCAATCACTCCTCTCCGTTCTTTTTCTCTCAAGTTCATGCAGCTGCCATCTTTCTCACTCTCTGAAGTTCTCTTGCCTTTTCAGCGTGATCCTTCTCAGCCTCCACTGTGCTTGATTTCAGCCAGCTAGTCCAGGCAGGGCACCAACTCAGACCTCTCCTTTTCTTTGTCCCCTCTTCAGCTCTTTGCTCTGCTAACATACATACTATTAATTGCAACAAAGGAGTCAATTAGGCAGACTAAGAGCAAAGCAGAGTTTTGACTAGCAAGCAAGGATTTTCCAGCAATAAGTTGGGAACGTAGCCAAGGTCAAGTGTTTAGAATAGAAGGCAAGTATAATTAGAATTCAGAGGCAGTATTGTGCAGAAGCTTAAGGTCAATAATGCAGAGGTCAAAACACATCTTAAGATCAGGTTACAAGAGCTGAAACCAGTATGGTTTTAACAAAGTTCAATCAGAAAGTGCAAACGTGTATTCCAAAGGCCTCCTGAGCCCCACCCACAGATTGGCAGCTGTATCTTGCAACCCTTATTCATGAACAGCTCTTCCTTGGAGGAAGACATTTCATTTTCAGGGAAACTTTCTTATTTGCCTCCTGAGCCTAAGGCTCTCTTCAAGACTGTCTGGAAGCTCTCAGCCTCTGCTTCAGGAACAGGACTCTGTACCTCCACCTGGTCTCCAGCCAGGTCTCCATCTCTGACTTATGGCAGGCCTATGAATGAAAGACCTCCAAAACGTTCTTTCCATGAACATGGAAAGGCTGTGGTCTCCTTTATTCATCTCATATTTGGTCTTCCTTTTTTCCTTCTGCCTTCAACCCTCCCTATCATGTTGGTCTTTTCCAGGAAGTCTTGCTTTTGCACCTCAGTTTTGTCATTTTTGCTTCCAGGAAAAGTTCTGGCTTGCTTTGATTGAGGACACACTCAGTTACATCTCTGTCAGTCCAGGGTATTTGCAAAGGTCTCCTCCAGCACCATATTCTGATTACATCCATTTTTATCCTGCCAGTTGTCTTCACTGTCCAGCTTTCACATCCATGGATAGTGACTGGGATTGCAATAGTGTGGATGATCTTGGCCTTGGTCTCAGTAAAACATGTTTACACTTCATGATCTTTTCTAGTTCCTCCATTGCTGCACCTCCAAATCTCAGTCTTCATCAGATGTCGTGACTACAGTCTCCACTGACATGATCACACAGCCAAGGCGTGCAAAATCTTTCACAAGTTTCATTGTTTTCACTGTTAGCAATAACATTCTGCAAGTCTTCTGCAGCCATGATTTGCATATTATCATGTTGTGCTGTTAAGAGCATGGGAGCGGGACTCAGAGGATCTGGGTTCTAGTCCCCGCTCGGCCATGGAGCCAACAGGGTGACTTGGGACCAGTCACAGATGCTCAGCCCAACCTACCTCACAGGATCGTTGGTGTGAGGGCAAGATTGAAAGCAACAACAGGAGACTTATGCAAGCCACTTTGAACGTTGTAAGGAAAAGGTGGGATATAAATTAAATGACTAAATAAATATTAAAAACTCCCTTCATGTTCACAGCTGAGAATGAAGAACATTGATCTTTGAAGAAAAGATTGCTGCACTCAAAAGTCACTCTTTTCTGTTCCAAGGTAAGAGTGTATTTGTGTCACGGGGGAGCTCAACATAGGCGGTATGGATGGCAGAAAGGCAGCTCAAGTGTTACTGCATTATTGGCAAGGAGTTGCCGGAACGACAGGTACAGCCATGAACATCAGTCAATTACAGCAAGTCGTGACAAGCGGTGGCAAACTGCACATGCCCCAGTTCCATAATGAATTTTAGGAATTAATTGAACCAGAATTCAGGCACAATGGATATGCAAGGCATGCTGAACTGAGAACAAATAAAGAAGCCGAAGGTGGGGCATCCTTTCTGCACTTTATATTACACCATTGCACTTCATGAAATAGAGTAAGAAGTGAAGCAAAGCACTTGCTCAACTTTATCACGGTCTCTATCATTTGCCAGTATCAACCCTTAGGTTAATACCTTTTGGAATGACTCGTCTACAAAGGGGAGAGTGCAGAGTCAATTAAAAGAATCTGAGTTTTCCAGTCAGTAACTCAAGTACCTGTGCTACCGATTCATAGGACACAGTGGGGTGACTCCACATGGCAGGCTTCCTTGCAACCCCACCATGATCTTGCTCACACAGTACCTCTTAGTTTAAGCAAACAAGGGATAGGACTGAACCTATCCTGCATTGCTTATTTGCATTGCCTTTGCAAATAAGCCCCGTGGGGTCAGTCAGCCTGAACGGAGCAGGGTTGAAGTGAGGGTACAGGAGTCTGGCATTCCCATTACCACTGTCTATCTTTTCTGTGGCACACTGACCACAGGTTCAGCACTGGAGACTTGCAAGCCCTTGGAAAAGTAGGGCATCTGCCTTCAGCCCACCACTGTTGCAAGATGCTATTGTCCTTATTCTTCTTCCTCAGCATTGCTCCTAGAGATGGGTGAAGAAGTGATCACTAGGGTTCTCCAAACATGGTTTTGCCACTCTTTTGGTGCCCAGTACCTCTTTGCATGTACAGTCACTCTGCCCTGCCCAAGTGCAAAACCTGCATAAATTGAGGATCCATCAAAGGGGGTATCTGCAGAGTTCTTACAAAAGGTGTGCAAATTTCCTCCACAGAGTAAAGCAGGGCTATGGAAAAAATGTATAAATTGTAGAATCTGCATAGACCACAGTGAGAACAGGAAGATGAATGCAAGCAAGATGAATACAGCAATGGATTAAAAGTTTCAGTGGATGTGTGCATATGCTTGCACTTAGGGCTCCACACAGGACAGGTTCTCGTGTTTTGTGAGCAAAAATGCCATTATCGTTCATCCCAATTGCTATCATGTTTTCTTGATAGAGAGCCAGTGAGCAAATTAGCAGAAACATCTACCTCTCCTCCTTACCATGCCCAGTTTACAGACAGGTAACCATGCAGGTTGCTGTTCTGGTCATTGAGGAGCCTTGTCACTGGCCCCTACTTGAGGATGGTCCCTTGGCAAGTGCCCAGCCATGCCTATGTTTGATTAAAGGACAAGACCTTGATTGTGCATGCTAACAAGCTGTCCTAGGTACTCCACTGGGATGGATTGTTAAATCAGTCTTCCTTTCTGAACATGTGGAAAGCACAGATGCTTCCAAAAGCAATATAGGATGAGAACAGCATGGAGCATCTTTGCTGGCCTCAGTTGTTCCATCCTCCCCAACTGAATGTGGACCTGAAAGCTCAATGTGAGGGTGACAGAGGGTAAGTTTTAAGCAAGCACAATTTGTGAAAGTATTATTATTGTCTATTAATGAATCGATGTTAGCCTCAAATTTCCTGGCTTTGCAGAGCTGTGGCCAGCCTGAGAGTCCCTTAACCCAGCTCTTAAATTAATTCCCCCTCTCTCTTTTAATCATTGATAGGGATGTGTGATCAGCAACATGAGCTCACTAAAGTTATTTTGAGGTCCACATCGATCTGAATTCTGTCCTGAAAGTCTTGTGACTTAAGTCCATGTCACACTGTGAACTAGCTAGCTGATTCTCTTTCTTCTTTCCTCATGACAATCCGTTTGTTTCTCCAAATATATCCAAAACTTCTGCACATGTCTGAAATGTGGGGACTGTTTTCCCATTGATTAAAATGTATTTGTGTACATCTTTTAATGAACATACTTTTTCATGTGCACATTTCAAACACATACATGCTGTCAGACTCTTGGGGGGAGGTCAAAAATGTGTGGACTTTACGCACAGACAGGGTCTGAGTGTGTTTGACCTGGAATACATGAATTGTGTCAGTCCTGCTTTAAAAAAGAAGGTTGAAACAAATGTTCCTATGTCCCTAACACAGCATTCTCACACCAGAGTGGGTGGTATGTGCTGCTCAGGGTTGTTCTGTTTCATTTGTTTTATTTTGTTTTCCTTTTCTGCAGCTGGTTTGATTTGGACAAGGTACTCTAAGATTAGATTTCTGAACAGGAATTGCTTAATAGATTGCTTAATGTGGATGTAATGTTGATATTATTGGCACTGGATACTTGTTTATTGCCATCTTGATATGCTTTAAACTTTTGATATCTTTTATATAAACTCTGAATTGTTGAACTCTGCTTTATAATGTGGTGGCATTATACATTATTGTATTTAAATTGTCTATTTTCTGTAAACTGCTTTGAGCATAAAACATGTGTGAAAAAAGTTGTTATACAAATATTATGAAATTGTCACTCAAATGAGAGCAGTTGTGATAATTTTGTGCTAAGGAATGATACAATTAGATCTATCCAGAGAGTTGTATCAGACCCGTTTGTATGTCTTGTTTCTGAATCTACCAAAATGTCCAGAGCACTGGAAGTGGCAGCCTCTTTCAGACAGTTCTCTGAGCACTACCCTGCCATTGTGGTATCCCCTGTCTGTTCACTGAAAAATAGAATTATATGTGCCAGTGTTGCAGTTGTCAGACAAACTTCTGCACATGTGCAGAGCTTCCCAGATCCCTTCTCTGGAGGGCTAAGGCTCTGAGAATGCCAGTTGCCCTGCACCACAGTGAACGAGCAACTCGCAATAAGAGAACAAAAAAAAAAAAAAAAAAAAAAAAAAAAAAAAAAAAAACCAAACCCAGTCAACCCAGGATTTATTACTTTTCTTTATCAGAAGTAATTTGATTTTA
>NW_025335817.1:11953193-12113292 GCF_004798865.1 Varanus komodoensis | reverse complement strand
AAAAAAAAAAAAAAAAAAAAAAAAAAAAAAAAAGCACTCAGCTCAGGCCTGAGCTAGTCAGTAATGCATTCCTTCCTTCCAAAAGGATGGAATTATTCGGGGTGCCACTGGGGCTTTGTGTGCCTACACACTCTGGGACAGTGCATTTGCCTTCACAGTGTTATATGTGAGTATATATACTCGGGGGTTCACATCACAGTATGCTTTGGGTGGGTATTTGGGTACACACACTTTGGGGGTGTAAGCTTGAAGGGGATGAACCAAGGGGTGCCTGTGTACATAATGGAGGCATTTGTGTGTTTTATACTGAGTTCCTGCAAACTTCCCAAGGGATCAAGTAATCATTTGCATGCAAATGGACAGCCCCTGGCTGCTTACAGAACTTGTGTCCATCTTTCTTGCTCCTTACAAGATAGGATAATCTGGATACCTGTACTTTCTCCTGAAAAATCCAGTCCTCCCTCTTATGCTATATGCATAATCTGCAATGTTGTACTTTGATGCTTCAGAGCCCTCTGTGGAGTGGGAGTTGCTAGTGGTATAGGAGACTGTGCATCTGAGGCAGTATTTCTGTGTAACTGTGTGATTTTCCTACCCCTTTTGAATGGTTTCTGCCTCATTTTCCTCTTTTATTTCATCATTTCCTTTCTGCACTGCCCCACAGCCAAAGCTGTCTGGATGGTAGGCATTGCTAACTCCCAGGCACTCAAAGACTGCTCCACCTCCCATGAATAATTGGGCCCATCTTGGCTGACCTGCCCTCTGCCACGTCAGTCAGACTGGCCATCAGCAGCCCCTGAGCACTTTATAATTGATACAATCATCCCTTTTTAAAGCAGCAGCAATAAACAATTTAAGTAGCCATAGCAAGGAGCCTTATAAGATTATATGAAATCTCAAGGCTGAGTAATAGGACGATTAACCCAGTGGCCCTCAATTACCTATCAGAAGTATTGGAGAATTAAAAGGTCTTGGTTCTGTTGCTTAAATTATAAGATTTGCTGTCTACTAAAGTTGCCTGCAGTTGTATTCCATAACCAGGTTGTCATCACTGAAAAAGACTACCTTAGTCATCATCTGCCTATTCCCTGAAGGCAGGTGCAAGTCTTATGTTTTGGCCTGTTTCTTATGAGCTGTGTATCTTTGTAGACCTTTTCTTTTAATCTTTCTCATGCCTGTGGCTAGGATTAAGCTGGCAATGGGCAGGAATATTACCATTTTGTGCGTATTACATAATGGTCTCAAATGCCTTGTTCTCTGCCAAAGCCCTCCTGGTGAGATACATAACTGACTTTTTCCTCCTCTTTCTAACCCTTTAGGCTTCAGTCTGATGTTCTGCAAATAAGTAGTGGGTCTTTATTCTGAACAAACATCTACAGGACAGTATTGATAGCCTTTTCTATTTCTCCTCACTTTTCTCATACTCATTCTTCCCCATTTTTATTTTATTTTACTATACAGGGCCACAAAGAGGCTGCATTGTGATCAGACCCAGAAATAAGAGACAGTCACAAGTCTGGACCACTGCTCAGGGATATCAAAGAAATCTCCAACCAGATGCATATATGCTCAGATTTCTATAACCCTAACCTGCATGTGTCGCACTGGACTGGATTGTTCTAAGGTACATGGACTTCACATTTTAGGGGAGATTTGGACAAATGCTCACGGAATACATGCTAATGCACACTCACACATGAAATTCACATACATCCCTTTGAAAATCCATCGATGAGCAGATGACAGAATCAGAGGCATCCAACAATCTATGAAGCACAGATGGAATATGCTCAATAAAATCTATGCATCACTTGCTTGTCAGCTGAAAATAATGTTACTTCTGTCTATGTTTCTAATATTGGCTATTAGGGAAATGTGGCTTGATGATATGAAGTTGATTCTAAACTGAATACTTTCTCAATCTTCCAAACCAAAAGGAGCTGTTTCCATATGCAAGGTGGTTTGCTGCTTGTGGGACCATTACCAAGACAGTCTGACACTTCATATTTGGTCTGTCCTTTTTACACGATGCCAGGTATGGGGAATAAATGCAGTGATGTTTACTCTCCTGCCACTTCTCTGTATGTTCAGTGGAGTTTCCCACAGAACTTAAAACTGTCTGATTCTCCAGGGCTGTTGTCTTATCCTTGGGTTGGATGGGAGGAAAACTGGAGTGTGCTGGGGCAGAGAAGAGTGGTCTGGGTCATACAACTCTACCCATCCCAGCTGGTACCTCAGCTTCTTTCCCTTCTCTTCACTGGCCCCAAATCTAAATGGTTGAAAACAATGATCTAGATGAAATGCAGGGCATGAGGCACAGCAGTAACAAGGGCTGCTGCCTCCATACCACATGCCCTGCACGGGATGCTCGTAAGGATCAAAGTGCAAATGCTTATAAGCCTCCACTGCAAGGGTGATGCGATTGCAGCCTTGTCCTTATCCCCCACCATCTGGGCCTTAAGTATGCAAAGAACTCAACTGAGAGTTCTGGAACACGTGATTCTGCCTTTATGACATGTTTTCTTATTGCATGAGATGAGAAAAATATGTTAACAATCATAGGATGAAGGGAAAAAAGGTATCACAAAGTGTAGATTAAACAGTTGTCATTCAGTTTCTTGCACTTCCATGCGGCACTAGATATGACACATCTGTTTGCTTCATTTTCTTCATCTTGTTTTGGTTTTTTAGTTCAAGTTCTTTCTGAAACAAAATAATTACCCATCTGCTGTAGGCAAATCTAATAGGAGCAGCAACTTCCAATATGGAGTGGGCTATGATACAGATGTTAAGGAAGAGGAATCTGTAGGAAAAAAGAGGCAGTAAACCTAATCAAGCATTAATATAGCCAGGGTTAATAATTAAAGCATTAATAATACCCAGGGATCTAGACTCAGACTTTTAGAAACAAAGAACTCAAAACCTTGAGTCTTTCAGTTCCTTCCTGAATTGCCCATGCTCGTAAGTCACTTCTGTACCCAGAATGGATTGCTTTCCTTCGAGATGCTTCCCCACACTTTTTTATTTTTTTTTAAAACAGAAAAAACCCATAAATACAACTTATCACAGCAATAATATTATAACATGACAAAAACACAATAATTAAAGAGTAAATAATAAAGTGCCCCCACTACCCTGGAGACCAATACTACTACCACTTAATTCACACACTATAACAATAATATATAATATACTTCAATTATATCCCTATCCCCTCTTGCTTAGGTTTACAGCCTTTGCCTTCTATCAGTACTGCTTTTACAAAATCTTCCCAAATTTCATTATATTTATTTGCTTTCATTAACCCTTTTTAAATTTTTATTTCTGCTGTCAGTTTATCATTAATTACCATATTCCATATTTCATTATACCATTCATGCCTTTGCAAAACCCATTTCTGTTTCCAATATTTAACTATCATCAGCCTAACTGCCATTATCAAACTTAAAATCAATACTTTCTTAGCTTCATATATATCTTGTCCTTTGAGATGCCTTGAGGAATGGCTTGGAGTCAGTCATGGGAGGGGTATTCACTGGAGTGGAAGGAACTCTGGTGCCTCCAAAGGTACTTAGGCTTTTGGCTTCAGCGAAGACTGAAGGTCTCTAGGCCTCTGCAACAAGAGGTTGGGTAACAATACAGTGGTGCCTAATACTTCAGACTTATGTCATTTTAGGAGACCATTTGAACTCTGAATAGTTTGAAGTCCAAATCAATTTTCCCCATCAGAAATAATGGAAAGTGAATTAATCCATTCCCAGACCCTAAACTATACCCATTCTGGTAAACTTAAACAACAAATATGACCTTGAGAAATAAATTAAGTTCAAGGCTATATACAGGGTGTGGTCCAAAAATACAGTGAATGTTTAAATATTTTTTTAAAATTACAGTAAAAGACACATTGCCATTAATCGCCCTCAAAATACTCTCCCTCACTTCGAACACACTTACCCCAGCATGGTCATGGCTGTCTTGACATCCTGAATTGATTCAAGCCAAATCAATTTGGGCCAAGGTGAAATGAATCAATTCAAGAAAAGTTAATTCAGGACATCGAACTTAGAAGCATCGTTCAAACCGTGGAGCAATTTTATCTTGACTCTAGTGTTTGAACTCTGAATCATGTGAAGTTAGAGTCGCTTGAACTATGAGGCAGCACTGTATCTTCTGATGCCAACATGGCACTCACTGGAAGACAGTCCTTCCTGACAGTTAGGACCCCGAGGCTATGGAATGGGCTTCCACGAGAGGTGGCTGAGGCCCCATCGGGGTGGGTGTTCAAGGATAGGCTGGACATGCACATGGGAGGCATGTCATGAGCAGAGCCAGCTGGGATTAGGGGTCAGATTAGATGGCCCAGGAGACAATTCTGACTCATTCTGTTTCTATGCTTCTGTATGATTATATAGGTTAAGTGGGAGCGTATTATTATTATGCATGCTCCTTATGCAGTGTTTTGTTTGTACTTTGTACAATGTTTCTACTTTGTTTGTACTTTGTATTGTATTTTGTACAATAATGTGCAATAATTATGTGTTGCACTTGTGTTCTACCTTGTTTCTTCTTGCAAGGAGGCCAAGGCAGCTCACCCAGTCCTCTTTTTCATTTTCGTCACCACAGCCATTGAGGCTGAGCATGAGTCACTAGCTGAAACTCACCCATGGCTCCCAGTCCAGCACTCTCACCACACTGGCTCTTGACTAATTTCTATACCTCCCAATAGTTGTAGCTCTTTCATAAAATTCCAAACTACAACAGAGAGATAAAATAGCACAGAACATTAATATACAAAATGTAAACCAATAGAAACAGCTAAAAGGAAGTTTAATTTTAAAAGACAGCCAACAGAAATGCCCCCACCCATCATAGGCGTGGAACTAGAGGGTGGCCTTAACCTGCTAGCATGCTGTCACTCCATAATTATGGGGCCACCACTGAGAAGCCCCTTCCTCTTACTGCCACTCTCCCAGCCTCCCTTAGCGGTGGCATGCAGGGGAAGCCCTCATTCCTTGGTCATAGACAGATTCAGTCACATACTGTGATCCCAGGCCATTTAAGCATTAAATCCAGTTAATTCAAGTGGGCCAGGATTGCTGTTCAATGTTCAGTATTTATGGTCCCACTCTCTGGTCTAACTGGCACATTTTGCAAAGGTCTTCAAGGACTGCCCCACATACAGTAATTTAACCTGAAGGTTATAGTTGTCTTTCCTCTTGCGCACACACAAAGAGCTTCCCTCAGGCATGCATAGAAGGAGTGGCAAGGGACTCACCTGAGCAGCATTGCTCATGTCCTGGCTCTGAGCTGCTGATTGCCTGTTCCTGCCCAGAGGAACTTTTCAGGGCAGAGGGTAGGCAGAGCAGGGGCACCTTGGAAACTTGCAGAGAAAAGCAGCTGCCGCTGGTAGCCACTGGCAAGAGGAGCTACTGGCCACTTTCACCAGGTAGCTTTCTGGTCCTGGTCATGCTGAGTAGTGTTTCAAAATGATTTCTCTTTCAACTTTAAAAGAAAACCTTCCTTTTCTAAGTAAGCATGGACATGGTTGTGCTGTTAGTCACAACTAAAGATGTGCAAATTAGATAAATTTGTGTTCTCCAATTCCATATTTTGGTTTGTTCCATCTCATGTCCATATCAGAATATGAGCACCATAATTTTCCCTCTTTTCACCTGAAAATCAGTGTATAGTTTATGCATGTTCTCCAAATGTATTCATCAATGATACACTTCTTTGAAAAGTACACATTATTCTATTGATGAAAGCATGTTTTTGGGTCTTTTTCAAATGTTTCCATGCTATCAAATGCATCTTTTGGTTTATGGATCACATTGCAAGCTAAGAAAAGTACAGACTGAGACTGAACATAGATTTGGTAAATCCTAGCAAAAATTTAAGAAAACAGCATTCCAAACAAGAGGGGTGGTCTCTTGTCTAGCTTTTGCTATACTTAGGGGGGGGAAGCCTTTGAACAGGATCCAGTCTGAATGGCTATCTCAGCAAACCTACCTTTGTATCATGAATCTTACATTTGCCATGCACTGCGGTTAATAAAACAAACATTGGCCATTGACAGCAGGCAAGCGAAATACTGAACTTTTCCAACTTTATAAATTTTCATAGCTCCCTAAACCCAACTTTCCTTGCTTCTATGGATAAGTTCCTTTTAAAGAAAAAAGTTGAAAAATAGGGTTAAAAAGAAATCTATTCCAAATATTTCTTAAATTATCTCACCAGATCTCTGGGCCTTTTTTGCAGACAGTGAGCTAGAATGTAAGATGATAATGCTACAAATTAGAGCAACTTTTCATTTACTTCTGCTATCATTCCCATAGGGACCTCTACCATCAAGAATTAGGCCAGTGGCAACTGGGATAAAGAAAACTTAAAAGAGAACATGTGACAAGAGGAAACAAAAGTAGGGACGATTCTGGAAGTACAAATCAGCAAAAACCAGATATGATAAAGTTCCTCAAATTCCAATCCAAAGCTCTTTTCAAACCAATCCATATCAGAATGCAAATTCACCTCACCTTTGTTTCCCATAAAAATCTTGTACATATTTCATCTAAATGTATACAACAATTCTGCACATCTTTGAAATGCGTGCCTTTTCTCATTGTTTAAGGCACATTTTTCAAGATTATCCATATTTCTTGCACCTTTTTCACATATACCATTTGAGGAGAGTGATCCATAAATCACGTCACAAGTTCAGAAATGCATAGATTTCAATCAGAGAATTCATCTGAGTTTGGTCGAGGTGGTGTGAACTGGTTAAAATCCTTATTAAAAACAAAACCAGAAGTGGCCGCCACCGCCGCTGCTGCCACCGCCCACAAAAAACAAAAACCACAAAAAATACCCCCCCCCCCAAAATCCAACAATTTCATGCAAAGACTAGGGAAGAAGGGAAATGGGGGCTTTATCACCGAGAGTGTTCACCTAAATGATTACAGAGGAATTAGTCATTATCTAATTGCTCCTCATGCTTCAAGTTTATGCTGTCACAGATACAGCTGCATCCATTAACCTTTCATTCCCTCAGACCTCAAAGTTGCTGAGTTATTAGCCAGAAGAATCATGGTCATACCTCAGAAGCTATGAGACCAGAGAAACACAAAGAGCAGCTACCTGCAAGAGTGGAGGTCCCATTCCAAGCAAACTCTTATATTTGTTATTACTGTTTGTTGCTACATGCTATCAAATCATCTCCAACTCACGGTGACCCTGTGAATGGATCCCTGCTCAGCTCTTCTAAATTATTATTTGTATTCACACTCCACTATTTTTTCCTTCAGGGATTCCAAGGAAGCATAGAAGGACCTCCACCCATGAGGAAGACCTGTGAGTGAGGAAAGGTCAAGCTGAGAGGCAGAAGGTTTCCTGACTCCCAGTACAACCCCTGTTCACTAGACCACCCCGGCTGCTTCCGTGAAGAGAGTGACACAGTTCTGATCCCTAGAGATTTACACTTAGTGGAGGCTTCTATGCCAAAATGTTCTAACAATACAGCATTAAGAATATTATTCTGACTTTACTTATGTGGAACAAGCCAGATATGAAGTGCCCTTCCATGTGCAGGGTCACCACACCTCACATCACCTGTTTATGGAAACTTTTTCCTACAGATATAATCAGATATTAAATTTGACCTTAAATAAGGAAAAAAATGAATGCGTGAATCAGCAAAACTTTGGTTTGCCATATTTTCTTAATTCCAACTCATGTCCATATCATATTGATATGATATCTTGCATGAAAGGACCTGGACAGACTATGGAAGTGGGTAAGAGACTACAGGATGGCGTTCAATGTGGATAAGTGCAGGGTCTTGCACTTGGGGCATAGGAATGGGTGTCATAAGTACAGGTTAGGGGACAAGTGGCTGGAGAGCAGCACTTGTGAAAGGGACCTCGGGGTACTGGTTGACTGCAGGCTAAACATGAGTCAGGAGTGTGATGCGGTGGTCAGGAGGGCGAACGCCACCCCTGGTTGCATAGCCAGAAGTGTGGCTTCTAGATCAAGAGAGGTATTACTACCACTCTACACGACTCTGGTGTGCCCGCAACTGGAGTATTGTGTTCAGTTTTGGGCCCCTCATTAGAGAAAGGATATAGTCAGGTTAGAGTCAATGCAGCGTAGGGCCACAAGGTTGGTGGCCGGTTTGCAGCGGATGCCATATGAGGTGAGACTGAGGGAACTGGGTCTCTTCAGCCCGGAGAAGAGGACACTCAGAGGGGATCTGTTGGCGACATACAGGTATGTGAGGGGGTGTCACACGGAGGTTCTGCCCTGCAGAGGAAGGCAGGATGCGCTCCAACAGAGCCAAGCTCAGGGAAGCATGATTCAGGTTAGATGCCAGGAAGTGCTTCCTGACAGTTAGGACCTTGAGGGTATGCCATGGGCTTCCACAGGAGGTGGTTGAGACCCCATTGGTGAGGGTGTTCAAAGATAGGCTGGACATGCACATGGTGGGCATGTCGTGAGTGGAGCTGGCTGGAGCCGGGGGTCAGACTAGATGGCCCGGGAGACCCCTTCTGACTTGCTCTGTTTTTATGTTTCTATGAAAATACATTTGTATTTTTGCATACATTTATCCAAGTGTGTGTATCAGTTATGCTCATCTTGCAAATACACATTTTTAGAAAGCACATTTTATTTTTTCATGAACACATCTCAGATTTACCCATCTTGTCAAGCCCACTCTTTTTGGTTCATGAATTACCAAAAAGTTTAGAAAAGAGAACTTGTGGTTCATTGTGGTTCATTGTGTCTGAGCCCATACTTGTTCCTGAAGGAGAAAACTGAGTAAGTCCCAATTTTAGAAAAGTGAGATCTGATTGAGAGTGGAATAACCTGCTTCAGAATGTGGTGAGCACTGAAAACATTTAAGTAGAGGCCAGACTGTCATTTTAAGGAATACTCTGGCTTCCATCTGCATTGCAGATTTCATCAGACAAGATAACCCATAAATCCCTTTCAACCCATATGTCTATGATTCATTAGATATAAGGAGAGACACGTATATATTCCAAACCCAGGTTCTCTTCCTCCCTTTACACATTCAAGGCAATAGACCATTTCTTTGCAAAAAGCTCTTTATTCACTGAGTGGTACCTCTGCATAATGTCTCTCTGAGCATTCATGTAGCAGTTCACAAAACCCTCCTTTGAAGTATGACATGACCTGATCCCTTCTGAAGGACCCATTTTGCAGCAAGCCCACCTCTCTTCGATACGCCTGCCCTCTCGTTGGCCCTCCTGGCCCTTCCTTCCTGATGCTACTTCCTGGGGTCACAAGTCGTGTAGGCTCATCTGCCTCTGGGCGCTGCTCTCCCAAGCCCCTGCCAGCGCCTGTGCCTCTTGGCTATTCTCAGAGCCAAGCTAAGCAGCTACGCTCTCCTTCCTCCATCTTGGAGTCTGGAGCCCCATCTTCTCAATCCCCCCCTTCCTTCCCCCTTATTCTCACACTTGGAGTCCAGATGAGAATGACTCATGAGTATGTGCCAGGAAGAACAGCCACCCTCATTCCTGAGAAAATGCACTTCAGGGGCAATTCTGCGGATGTTGAGGCAGAGCTAGCCAGGCATGCTGGGAGCTGCATCCATTATGATGTCTAAAGTAACTGCACCCCTAATTGGATTAGAGGTGGATTGATCATTCTGCTTCAATTTTAGGACTTAAAAAACCCCACACAAGTTTGCTTTATCCTATTTCCAAACCAGCTTGCTTTTCTTTTTTTTTTTGGGGGGGGGTGGGATTAAAAGTCTGCACCAATATTAGTTTGCATTTTCTTGTGTTCGTCCTAATGCATGGATTTTTGCTAACAATTTCCCCAATATGCATTATTGCACAATATTTGGCAAAGGGCAAAAACAGTAATACTTGGGCTTAAGTTTATGCAATGGTTCAAGTAGTGCAAATTCAGATGATGTGGATAAGATGTAAACCAAGGCCTCCCCCCCCCCCACCCCCATTCCCCTACTGTGGAGGGGGCCAATTGTAGGTCTTCACCAGGCAATCATTGCCTGACTAGAAATGGAGGGCAGTGATCTGGCTGCACAAGGTGCAGAATGTTTTCCACTTTCAAACATTATGTCAGTTCCATTCAATGAACCCAGCAAAAGGCAGCTTGCCTCCTGCTGCTGAAACATTCACAGGGCACCTTAGAGTTAAACTAATCTAGACACTGCCTGATCCATGTAACATATTCCTTTCCTTTCTCCACTGCATATCTCTTTGCAGTCCCCTCTGCCAACTGTTTGGTGAATTGCTTCATGCAATCTCACTTCTTTTTCAAACAGTAAACTTGTTCCTGATGTAATTACCATGATAAAGCTCCATGGCATGACTGATCATCCTTAACTGTGCTGTTGCTGCCAGCTTCAGACAAGAGGATATTTCATCCAATGCCTTTGCAGGATATTTCATCCAATGCCTTTGCAGGATGCAACAGTAAACAACATTGGGGAAACTGGGAAGAGGTAGCTGCACTTACTGGTTCTTTGATGGGGTTGTCCTGTGCCACCCACCCACATTCCTATTAATCAGCCCAACTTCTCTAGAATATAGATTGTTCAAGTTTACTGAGCTTGCCCCTTAGGAATGTTGGTGAAATCTGCGCAATTCAGATGAGTTTGAATTTCTAAGAATCTGGCCCACTGACCGCAGCAGAAGAGAATTTCCAATATCACACAAAGCAGTGAACCACTAGCGATTGAAAAAATGCATACCTTGTAGTTTGCACAATTTTTCTCATATAAAAATGTATATAATAACAACACATGCAAAACTGCACTTTTGCATATTGGGAGAATTACGCAGTTTTAGAAGTGGGAATTCTGAATGCTTTATGCAAAAACAAGTTCCATTATGAGCAGACAGAAACAAAAGGTGCCTAGCATACCACAAAATGTTGATGGAATGGCTTTGGCCCATCCGTACATCCCTAGTTACTGAGCAGGCAGTAGACCAGTACAAAACACAGGCAGGCAAAAACTCAATAATAGTTTAGGACCAAGCCAAGGTGAACACAGCTGGCTATTTAGGAAGGGATGCATCAAATAACAGGTGTACGTGGAACTCTTCTATCCACCTGACCAAGAGTAGAAGCATGTCCATATAACTTCCGTGCCATTGGTTGATCATATATCTTCCAAGAACAACTCTGGGTGAAAATCAGTAACCACTTTATCTTATTTTTACCAGATGCTATACAAGTAAAATATTTAATTACACAAGTAAAATGAATGTGAAACCTCAGCCCTGTAGGCCTTCCCCTAAGGCTTACTTCCTAGTGTCAAGAATGTTTGTATTTTTGTTATTTCGGTCCCATCTGTTCTGCCGTTGGCCCTTCACTGCAAGTACCTCCAAAACTGTCAGAAAAGAGGTTTGATTAGAGCATCATGTAAAACCAAGATCTGTAGGAACAACAAATAAATAAATGCACAAAAAGAACAATACAATTTGAGACCCCCATTAGAAAACCTGGAGACATCAATTCTTGCACTAGCACAGCAATATTCTTCACTGCACATCTAAAGAAAAAGCAGAAATGAACACAGCATATCTTCACTTTGATGAAATTCCATAATCGGTGTGGCTACAAAATAGGCCCTACATTGAATACACATCACTACACACTTTTTGTTTTCCAGACACCTGATCCACTGATAGAGTTTTCCAGATGACTCTATCATGTTTGGTGGGAGGTAAGGAAGCTTCCCTGTTCCCTGGGAATCAAGCAGGCCAATACTTATCATGTTTGGTGAAGGAGAAGAGCAGGAGTTTTCAGAGTTCCTTAGGAGGACAGAAGCCTATGAAAAAGTCAAGAGCAAAGGTAAGAATGCCTTTGGAGCACCTCCACTTATTCATTGAACACCAGACATTTTAGGACAGCAAAGAGATCCTTTTGCTTGGTTTTGCAGCATAACTAACTCTATACCTATAACTGTTTGAGTCATAGGTAACAGCCTACCTCATCAATCGACCCACAAAGCAATTACAGTCATACCCCAGCCCAGTTGAGAGAAGAAACTGGTTTGGTAGGACCAGAGATACAAGGTGCAGCTGAAGACGCTATAGTACTGGAAGCTCCCACCAGATCTGGAACATGAAGCAGCTGCCACAGAACTTAGGTTGTAGTAGCAAAACTGGGTGGGCCTGAGTGGCCTTTTAGAGTGCCTCCTTTGACTTCCGTTTGGCCTCCATGACTGCCCTGCAAACACTGACAGACTCGCAGGCACCCGCAGATCTGAGCAATGCTGCAAATAGGTGCAAGGTGAACTAGGCTGTCTGCTCTATTGCATCACCTAAGAGAGCTGTGCTGTCCTGCAGATCCTGACACAAGAACATCCAGCTACTCGGGCCTTATCCTTGTCTTACCACCAAAACAGATCTAAAAATGCCCCTCCATGAGATATTCCAATTGTACCAATTCCCATAGTACATGGGTTGGTGACCTGGTGCCTTCCAGTTCTTTTCCACTACAACTCCCACTCACTCTAGACTCTACGGTAAAAGATTGATGTTTATGGGAACTGTAATGCAGAACATGGGGACGAGCCTGCCTACCCCTGCTCCACCAGATGTCTATGTGTATGAATCATTGTTTATTTTGTAGAATTCCTTACAAGAAATGAGACTGAACTCACCACAGCTATAAAACGGCACATTTTCTTGCAAAGGGTGTATGTTCTGTGAAACATAGCCAGTAATTTCCCAGATGGCCTTACATCTTCAAGGATTTTGCCATTTTTAATCTTGAACTGAGTCTTCTTAGCAGAATACAGGCAGATCCAAGAAAGAAGAATATAATGAATACATTGAACAAAACGCCTTTGCATAATGATAAAAGCTTTTCACAGTGTTCAAACTTGCATTAGGGGAAAGGTAATGTTTCCATGACTTTTGTGATCTCATGGTTGTTCTTCTGTTCTGTTGACTAGTTCAGCAGGCACTGACTATTGCTGGCATTATATGTACTGTTCAGATTCTGCATCCTGCAAATTATGTGACTAGAAGTGGTGAATTCTTTGAGGCTGTGTAAAAATGCAAAGCTATCTGGGTGGTTTAGAACAAAGTATTAAAAATAAATAAAATGCAATAAATTTTAAATTAATTTCAAGTAACATAAGAACATTAAAGGACAATTAAAAAAGAACAGGCCAAGAGTAAAAGAAAGGGACCTGACAAATCATTTCAGGACCCTGAATGACCAGGGAAGTCTTTAAAGAAATCCGCAGAGAGGGCTGTCTTAATCTGGCACCAAAAAGATGGCACATTTAGGGCCAGGTGCGTTGTTCCAAAGATGTGGGGGGCATCCTGCAGGCCACTTGAGGACTGGCGCCTGGTAAGGCCCCAGAGGCTAAGCATAGTGTTCAGGTAAGATCAGAGTTGCTTGGCTGGTTGGTTGGTTACTCTGCACAGATAAAGACATATTTGAAAATGCACTTCAATTGTTCAGTTTTAGGAGGAGATTTAAATATATAGATTTATTTAAAAGAGAAAATATAGTCACAGATTAATGTGTGAAATGATGACCTTATAAATGAACTTGTGGCAAGGTGTCCTGGATTAAAATGGACTGACATATCCAGTGCTAGATTTTGTGTATGACTAACATGGTTACACTGCTAATTAAATGGAAGTCTGCTTGAAAACACCTTGATAATACCACTTAGAGCATGAGAGATCTTCTGAACAAAAAGAAAGTAATTGGATGCAATGCCACAGACAAAGAAGCAGTTGTTCTATAAATCCCAAAGCCATGAATAGGAAACATAATGAGAGCAGTGTCACTTAATCTTATCTTTTCCATACAGTTAGTGTGTTCCTGATGTAATTACAGTGCTAAAACAATGTGACAAAACCTATGGATTCTATCACAGTATCATTGTTGTTGACTTAGATGACAGGGTAATCATTTTCTAAGAGGCCTTTTATTTTGCCTTCCCTTTCCAAGTCAGCACCTGTGTTTAAACTCAGGCCACATCTCCATGATAAATCATATTATACACATTTTCAGAGTCCTTAAATTTTGTCTGTTTTATGCATGAGCTGCTATTTGGGTGTAAATTTACATTTTTGGCCATGTACAATAGCATCTGGGGGCATGGGGGTGTAGGACCTCTGTTACTGGTTTTAGGAATTTGTTCTTGCACTACCAGATTTAATCAATAAAACTGGATATATTCAGCAGCCAGCACAACCAGCCCAAATTCTTTCCCTGGACCCACCCATGTCAAGTCCCTTTAACCCCCCCCCCCACCCCTGCTCTTTTGTGCATTTTAAGATATTGTAATGCCCCTCTAAATTTAGGTAATTGAAACTAAAGCATGCTGACATTTGGGGGGCTTCTGGTATTTTTGACTCTGCTCTCTTTTGACTTCAGCCTCACTCACAACTGGATGTACCCCATGAGAGTTTCTCCAATACTGGATTAGGTCCTTTGTCTAAAATAGGTTCCACACTCTGCTCGGATTCTTGTAGCTCAAATTCCTTTGCAGGTGCTGATCCTCCACTGGTTTAAAAGCCAGGAGGCTGTTTAACCAAAGGAACAAAGATATATTAGATAGGGAGACATAACTACTATAATACATGCAGTTATACATCATGTTGATGTATAACAACCTATACATCTACATCTCGATGTGTAATATGTCAGCTGTGCATTCCAAAGTACCTTGGAGTTCATCATCACCTTTAATTTTCATGTCATTTCCCCCCCATAAATGTGCCCCAAATGGCTCACAACCCAAGAACAGCAACACAAGAAGAATCAGTATCAATATATAATTGCAAGAATAAATTGCTTATTACCAATTCATTTCAAAACATAGTAAAACAACCCAAACAATTCACTTCTATCATGCCAACATTATACCATGTGAAATACATTGCAAAGTTGCCATTGCCAATGACTAAAATACAATACCAGGTGATACTGTGGTATATCCATTGTGAGAATACATGTGGTAGAGTCAGATGTGCTAATATGTTCCAGGGCAGTCAGGTCAAACAATACAGCCAGGAGAAAGGTTTCTCAAAAGTATCAAGTGAAGGAAGAACAAGTTGGTTTCCTAAATCCCTCAGCATATTTCTTCCCATTTGCCCTGTCCAGTCTGGGGCTGTATGAGGAACCAGTTCCCTCTATCCTTTCCCAGTTCCCTCTACCCTTCTCCCTCTGGAGAATTCTTGAGGGTCATATTGGGACCCCAGGTGGACCACATTCTTTTTAACCATTTGTGGAGGGGGAGCAAACAAACCATGGGTAAAGAAAGCATGTGGGAGAAGTGTCACCCAGCTTCTTTCAAGACAAGAGATTTGGCACTAAGCTGACTCAGCTTTACAAGCTGGCCAGGCTTCTGTTTCTTTGCTCATAACTTGAGAAAACAAAACCATCATGATCACTTGCAGTAGCACAAGCTTCTCTGAAGTCTCCCTGAGTGGATTTTGTGGATGGCCCATGGGGGTGACTGTACACTTGGTAGCATCATACCCATGAAGACCACAGTAACTGCAACTGAGAGTCTTCAGGGAGCTTCATGGTGCTGTGGGCAGCTGCAGCACTTCATTTTAAGTTCCAAACAAACAAGAAAATAAATCCATCATCTATCTACTAATGCAAGTGACAAAACTTCCCCCACAAATCACACAAAAATAAATAGAAAAACCATCTCCATTTTGAAAGGCTTAAATGGATCATGCAAGTGTGTCCATGGGAACATTTTGGGAGTGCTTTCTGAAGCAGCTCTTGAATGAATACAGCAGACTATATATTTGGGAGGACTGGGCTGGAAGGGAGGAATGGAGTCAAATGACCACACGTGTTTGTTAGCAGTCAGTAGCAGAGTTGCCAGGCACGTCTTTTGTTAGGGAAATGGCAGCTAGCTGCTCCTAGGTATCCTAGGGTGATTGGGAAAAGCACTGGGATCACGTTTTAAAGCAAACTTACTAAATCGGTATGTCTTGAACCTGCACAGAAAATGGAACTTGGGTATATGGCAGGGGTGGTCCAACTTGGTAAAGGTGGGTGGATGTTCAAGAGCTACAAGTGGGTGCCTATGGGCAGCAAAGGGCAAGCAACCAGTGGGCCCCTGAGGGCACCTGCGGGCAGCAAACAGCCAGCTGTAAAATCAACACAAAGAGCAACATCCAGCTTGTGAGCCTTGGTTTGGCCACCCCAGTATGTGGCAGCATTCCCACATTTCACCTGTTTGCAACACAGTGCACAAATAAAAATATATGCAATAAAATGAGAGGGAAAGTTACACATAAAATGTGCTAACCAGAAAAGAGTGCAGAAAAATGAATAGGAGTAGAGGAAATCACTTGAGGAGTTGTGTTGGGAAAATCCAGATAAATCTTTATACAGAAAGATTGCTTATATGTGCCTTTGTGATATAAAATCAAACTTGCTGTGCCTGCTCCTCTTGCCCAGAAAGAACCAGAATTCCAATCCAGGCTCCTTTTCTGTTCCCTGAAGTGTTATTAGTTATCTGTTCCTTTAACAGACTGGGACTCTCCAATCACCTGAGGTGGCTGCTACATTTAGTTGCAAAAGTTAATCCTCTGGCTCACAAGGGAAGTTAATTGTGACCATTACTCTTCTAGCAGCAGCAAGCTGCCAGAAGAATCACAATCACCCTCATTTACAAACTCAAAAACAGGACCTGTAATGATCCATGTACCTTACTGATTGTCATGTCAATATCCTGTTATCATCGATATTTGCTGTACTATTGTCTCATGCCCTTCAGCAGATCTCTCGCCTTGTTTTGTCTTTATCCCCATTGTTTTCCCATTATCTGCCCTGTTCCTATAAAACACTCTGTATATGTTCTAAAAGTAGCTGGTGGCTGTGTCTGTGCGTGATAGTGCTGCTGTAGCTTTGTACTCTGCGGAGAAGTTTGCCTGGGTTGTTCTCACCAATAAAACTGCTGAGGTTTGAGGTGAAGGTGTCTCCCTGTGGATCAGAGCACACATTCCCACAACTGCTCTTCCTGACAGTTGCATAGAAAAAAGGACATACAGAAATAATGTATGTGTCATTGGAAATACATACCTAAGAATATGCATGTCTTTTTCTGCAGTCCTTTTGGAGGATGGGGAATATAAAACAATGTGGAAAGAGAATGAAATTAATGCTGGTAAATTGAGAAACTGTATGGAATCAAACTAGACAGATTTGCCCATTCCTGGCTAGAAGATGTTTGGGAAAGATGACTCATTTGCATTATCATCTTCCAGGAAGGGTCTAGCTAGGTGTGAGTAGAAAAAAACAGAAGACTTTTCAGCACAGACTTGAACAGGGATGAAGAAAAAGCCCTGGAAAAGGTCTTCTCTATGATTCCATATGGAGATCTGTTCTGTGTATGATCGTGGAATTTAGAGTGCTTAACTTGCATATCTGTGAAATGAACTCAAGATTGTACAACTCCTTAAATCTATAGTGAGCCCCTTCCAAAGGATACCAAATCCAGGTAAGCTCTGCACCCTGGGACAGTCTCACCATTCAATTACATTCAGCTCACAGAATCACATTCATTTCTGTAAAAAGTCTATTCCTATTTTCATCATCAACAACTTTGAAAATATGGGAATGGGGCCAAAACATGCCTCTATGAGAACCTATGGTGGCTTGTCAGGTCTGGCAGTCAGAGAGTCTGGTATTCAGTTCCTGTTATTCATTGACCTGTTTCAAAGCCACAGAAAATGCACATTGTCTCTGCACACTCCTGCTCCCCTCCCCCACCCTCATTGTCATTGCAAAACACTCTATTGTTTTAGTTTCCCATCACCAAAGGAACACATTTTGAGAAGTTGGCTCTTATGGCTAGTATACAGATTGGAACACCAAGGCAGAATGGAAGTAGTTTGTCTGGGGCCATCCACTGGAGCCATGATGTTAGAATTGGAATTTGAACCAAGGATTCCCCAGAAAAACACATGGCTCTTTGGAAGGCCTTTGGGATTTTGAGAAGCAAAGGTGGACTAAGGAGAAATACAGCAAATTCCACGCATATTTCTGAAAAGAGAGGAAGTTCAACTTCTGACCAAACATACCCCAGGTACAAATGGTCCACAGGATAAACTATACATGTATTTCTAACTTTCCTGCTCTGGCATGCATCCTAGCTGATGTTTCAACTCTACAGAAGGAATTCAGGGATAAAAAAACCAATGTGAGCTTTGGTTGTGTTTCACTGCCTAACTCTCTGGATTCTTAGCTGTTCATGGGAGCAGTAGGTCCATTTCAAAGCTAGCTTTTTATCAATATGCATCTCATCTGTTTTCTGTCCTCCTTTGATCCTCCCCAGCTCTGAGAACTGCATAGACCTAGTGGATTGCTAGACTTACTTCACAAGGTGAAAAAACAGGTCCACTGTTGCCGGTTAGCTGGCTTGAAAAAAAGGTTGCACATGTTTCTATCAGGTGGGCTGCTGAGAATTTGAAAGGTGTTTGTGTTTGTTAAGGCCATGATTTGGTTGTAAAGAAAGAGCCATGAGACATCTGAACACAATGTACAGTGCACAACTTTTATTTCCCAAATAGTCAGCCAACTGGAAATTCCCAGTGTAGCTTTTTCACAAAGTCATTAGATTGCTTTTTAAATGCATTATGCTGTACTATGCCTATTGCAGCCATATTTGATTTCTTTCCCCTCTTCTGCGTTTCTCTTTCATCTATTCAACAGTTCTAAGACCTTCTCTGTTCCTTCAGTGGATGATGCTAGAATACTGACCCAGCCATACTGTTTATTTTATATGTGTTGATTTTTTAAAAAATTCTCCATATACCCCACATACACTAAAGAAAATACACATGCAAAAAGCAGTTAAAACCCAGCATGGGCAGCTCACAAGTACATGCACCAGTGGGCAACATGCCAGCCCTTCGAGTTTTTCCAGCCATGGAGCTCACAAGGTTGCTGTTATGAGGATAAAATGGAGAGAAGTTTTTGTAAGCTGCCTTGAGTTCCTTGCTAGAGGTAGAAAAGCAGGGTACAAATGCAATGTAACAACAACAACAACACCTAAAGCAAAAGGTACAAAAAGACCCCATCCAATCAATGAATGAAAGACACCTGATAAGCCATGAAACACAGCTGGAATGAATTTAAGAAAAATTGTTCATCGCTCCATAAGGGTTGCGTTTTTATAAGGGTTTGTCAGTTTACATTTGCACCCATTGAAGGATGACGACACCCCGACAACCTAATGAGGCTTAAAGCTGCAGCAGGGAAGGAGCAGTGCTTTGTCCAGAGGTCTGGGATCAAAATGGAACTGTTGGCAATTCCTAACGTGTTGGTTACATCAAGCAAGATGATGGCACTTGGCATGCTGAGCGTAGGGAAGCCATTTGGATCAGGATGACCAACTCCTTGTGAAGATCTCAGAACCTCCAGAGAGGACTAGAGACAATCCTGGCAGATATGCTGGAACCACGGCCACACGGGGTTGACTTCTATTGTGGGCTCCATAAGGCAACTTCCTGTGGCCCTTTGGAACCTGATGCTTGTCCACTGTTCCTCTGACTGCTGGCCTTTCCATTACCTTTGTGGAGATAATTGTGTGTGTGCACGTGTGACAGAGAGAGAGAGAGAGAGAGAGAGAGAGTTGATCTGCCTAAGAAGGTATATCAGGAAAGGGCCCAGCATTCTTCTGGCCAAGCTGCGAGGCCACAGTATCCATTTAATTATGTGTGCAGAGTGGGGATGAACCGAGAAGATGACTATGCATTACAATGCATGGCCATAAAGGCACAAAGTCTCCTTTTAGCATGAGCTGTAATCCCATTAGAAAGATTAGTCTGTTGTCCTAAGCTATCTGATTCTGGTAAGAACTCATTTAGGTCAACAGTTTGGAAATTTACACACACAACAGGGTGGGGGGGAAGTCAGCCAGCCAGCAAAAGAATGAGGTATTCGCCGCATTTCAGAGGGGAAGACAATCTCCTTTCAGACTGTCTGCAGTTATGTCCCTGCTCTTTAGTGCTTTTGCATTCATCAAGCTGAACCCTCATGTAAATGACTCGCTTTCCTCCCACCTCGCCCTCTTAGACCGCAGATGTTGAGGATGCAGAGCTGGAGCGCTACGCTACGTATTTCCGGACCTTGAAAGGATTAGAATTTTAAATGGCATCAACATTCCTTGCTTTGGCTCTGGGTAGATGCGGGAGGGTATGTGTGTCAGGGCTGTTATATTGTAATGCAGGAAGAAAAAAATGCTCATCCACGGAAAGACGATGCAGCAGTTAAAAAATAATGAAAGTTAAGGCCAGTCTGGCAGAACCCCAATCAGTTTAAATCCCTTGGTCTGTTGATTATCAGCAATGGTATAATTTAATTTGAGGCCTTTCTATTTAGGAGGTCAAAAAGGACTCGGTTTGCATGCACGGGGAGCCAACCTGCAGAGGTAACCATGGTTCAAGTAGCTACTTCTCTGAGCATTCTAGCAGGGGGTTCATTTAGAGATAAGTGAAGAAACAATGTTTGCATTGTCCCAAATTCTGTGAACATGAACTTGTCCTTTCTTTCTCCTCATTTACCATGTTTCTTTGTGATCTCAGTTAATTTGCATGAATAAGATAAGAGTGCAAAGAAATGAGAATGTGTGATTTGAGCATGTTGAAGTTCTTCAAATTCCAAATCAAAGTGCATTCTAACTGGACCCATATCAGATTATAAACTTTATTTTTTTCCCTTTTCACATGGAAATCTGTGGATCCTTGCAGACATTTCCCTGAACGTGTATCAATTGTGCAGATCTTTGTAATGCATGCCTTCTATTCCCATAGATTGAAGTGTAATCTGTGTCTGTTTAATGTAAAACATCCCTTTACTGTGTGTGTTTTGCATGTCGCTTTCCTCAAAGTGTCCCTTTTTGTGCACAATTTATCTTAATATATGTTTTGCCGGTGGCATGAGTGTTTTCACAAAATTCACACATTGTGAGACATGTTTGGTCTTCATTCTAATTAGGCTTTATCTAAGTGTGTGTGTGTGTGTGTGTGTGGGTGGGTGGGTGGTTGGGGTTTTAAACAGACAAATTGCTTCCACATATGGAAAAATCTTTTATCTAGAAAAAGCCCCTTCTAACAGAAAAGGAGAGGAGAGTTATTGCAGACAGTAAGCTAAATATGAGCCAAAAATGTGATGTAGCTGCCAAAAGGTAAAATGCTATTTTGGGATGCATTAATAGAAGTATTACTTCCAAATCACAAGAAGCAGTAGTTCCTCTATTCTCCTCACTAGCCAGACCTCATCTGGAATACTGTGTCCAGTTCTGGGCACCGAGACTTAAGAAAGATGCAGGTAAATTAGCGGAAGGCAACAAAATGATCCAGGGTTTGGAAACACTGCCCTATGAGGAGAGACTGAGAGAACTGGACATGTTTAGCCTTGAGAAGAGAAGACTGAGGGGGACATGATATCCCTCTATAAGTACCTCAAATGCTGTCACAAAGAGGAAGGTCAAGATCTCGTCTTGCTGATACCAGAGTGTAGGACCCGGGATAACTCAAGTTGTGACAACTCAGATTCCGGCTGGATATCCGGAAAAGTTTCCTCATGGTCAGAGCAATACGACAGTGGAACCAGCTGCCTAGAGAGGTGCTGAACTGTCCCACACTACAGACATTAAAAAAGAAACTGGGCAGCCATCTGAGTGGGATGGTGTAACATGGTGTCTTGCAACAGCAGGGCTTGGACCAGATGGCCTACAACTCTACTATTCTATGATTCTATGAAAGCAACATCTCCTACTAATACCATTTTTTCTCAGTTTGATAGAAAAGAAATTGCTTTCAAAAATGAAGTCATCTGTGAAGGAAACAGAGAAATCCTTTTGCATTGATTGTGCTTTCCATAGTCAGGAGGTGGCCCAGTAGTGTGGACAAGTTACTGGTTTTGCACTGAACAATCATTTCTCCAGCAGCCAGCAGTCTTCTTAGCTTTCCTCCATTTCAGTTAAAGCCCAGGGAATGGGCATTTAGGTTATTTCTCCTAAAGGCCTTTTTCAGATGCATGAATGGCTGCAAGCCACTGAGAGAGGTGCATTGAAAAAGGCCCACAGCAACAACCTCCGCCACCTCACAGTGATCGGGTATATTCAAAACGGTTAGAAGAATACATTAAAAAGCTGAGCATGAGATTGAACAGTGGGGGCTTCTATACTGGGGGAAGAAAACTTTCTAGAAATTTTCCACACTCCTAGCTCCACTTCTCCTTCAGACCTGGACAAATCATGCCTCCTGTATATCTGAATTGCAGTGGATACAAAGCAGCGGCCAGCCTGACAAGACACTCGAGGTTCTGGCCTCCTGGCAGAGCAGCAGAGGCACAGGCTGGGAGAGAGCGCTGAGTGGCCAGGGGACTGGCGAAGGCAAGGTAGGAGCTGGGCAGGGGAGCAGAGGGCCAGGAGCAGCAGAGAGGAAGGGGGCGGGGCCAGAGAGGCCAGAGGGGCCGGGAGGAAGCAGGGGGAGGGGCCACAGGCCGGAGGGGCTGATAAGGCATCATCCCTTGTCTGTGTCCCTTGTCTGTGGCCCGGGCTGTCCGGCGACTCCCTTCCCTGAGACACAGAGGTTTGTTTGTTTGTTTGTTTTGTTTGTGCTGTGCTGTGCTGTGCTTTGTTTTTCTTCCAATATAAATTTAAGTTTATTTTATCCTTGCGTGTGTGTGCGAGTGGGTTTTTGTCTGGGAGAACTGGGCGAGTGAGAGGAACTGCAGGACAGACAAGGCAGGGGACCAAGGCAAGGTCATGGAAGGGATCCCGATGGCAGACCAGGAGATGGCCTTGGTGGGAGTCACGGGTGTTGCTGTCCGCTGCGACAGCTGCAACATGTTCGCCCTTCTCCCCCAGGAGAGGCAGGGATACACTTGCCCTCGGTGCAAGATGGTGACCCTCCTAGAAGAGAAGGTGAGGTGCCTGAGGGCCGAGAGAGCTCTCCAGGCCCCCCCGGAGCAGCCCCCCTCTGGACAGAGGGTTGAGGGAGAGGTCACAGGAGGAGCAGCTGTGGAGACATGGAGGTATGTCACCCACAGGAGGATGAGGCCAGCACGGCACCAATCTGGAGCTGGGAAACAGGTTCTCTCCACTTGGGGAGGCTGGGGCTGATGAGGCCTCGGGGGACCAGCAGGACCCCCAGCCTGGAACGACAGGCGGCAAGAGGGCTGCTGCAGGAGAGGTGAGGGCCAGGGCATGGCCGCCCACCAGCACCGGAAAGGTACAGCGGCGGGTGATTGTTGCTGGGGACTCCCTGCTGAGAGGCACTGAGCCGGTGGTGTGCCGCCCCAACCAAGGGAGCTTTGCTGCCTGCTGGGCGCATGCATCCAGCATGTGATGGACAGAGTGGAGCGTCTTGTTGGCTCCGGGGGTCACCAGCCGCTCCTGGTGATCCATGTGGGCACAAATGATGTGGCCAGGCAGGGTGTGATTGGGACCACCAGGGACTTTGAGGCCTTGGGGAAGAAACTCAGGGAGCTGAAGGCCCAAGTGGCCTTCTTGTCAATCTTACCTGTCCGGGGATTTGGGCCAGGAAGGGACAGGAGGGCCTCCGAGGTGAATGACTGGCTTAGGGTGTGGTGCCAGAAGGAACGCTTCGGGTTCCTTGACCACGGCACTTGTTTTCTTGCCAATGGACTTCTGGCAAGGGACGGGTTACACCTCACGAGGATAGGGAAAAGGTTCTTTGGAGATGCTCTAGCGAGCTTCGTCCAGAAGACTTTAAACTGAGCTGGGGGGGGGGAGGTTCAGGCCCCTCAGTAACGTGTCTGCACTGGACAAGTGTTGGGGGAGGATCAGGGCTCTGGGAGCAGGGTTTTAGAGATACTGCAGGGACTGACAGGACTCCTTCAGAGAGGGGCCAGGTATCAGGGAGGATGGGAGGAAGGAGGAGGCTGGGAACTCCAAGGAAAGGAAGTGGTGGGAAGGAGTTGAGGTGCATGTGCACCAATGCTAGGAGCATGGGTAATAAGCAGGAAGAGCTTGAAGCTCTCCTGGGAATAGGAGGGTATGATCTGGTGGGAATCACAGAAACTTGGTGGGATGAAAGGCAAGTCTAGAATGTGAACACAGAAAGGTATCACCTTTTTAGAAAGGACAGGAAGGGAAGGAGAGGTGGGGGCGTGACTTTATACGTCAGGGAAGGGATAGGATGCAGTGAGATAGAATGCAGCATGGATGGGGTTCGGTATAAGTAGTTTGGGTGAAACTTAGGGGTTTTGACAGGGAAAGAGACCTGACAGTGGGGGTATGTTATCGCCCTCCAGGTCAACTTGAGACCTTGGATGATGTCCTGACAGACCAGATTCTAAGGATATCTTCGGGGGAGAGACACAGTAATTATGGGAGATTTCAATCTCCCGGATATTACTTGGGAGACTCACTCGGTGATGACAGCCAGGTCACGTCGCTTCCTAGAAGCTATTGAGGGAGAGTTTTTCACACAGAGGGTCCGAGAGGCGACGAGTGGGGGAATCATCCTTGACTTGGTCTTGACCAATAGGGAGGAGCTGATAGATGAAGTACAGATTAGGGGAGCTCTGGTTGCGAGTGATCACTCCATCCTTTGCTTTGAGATCAGGGGACTGGGGACGGGCAGCAGGTTGAGCACTAGAAGCTGGGACTTCAAGAGGGCCAACTTTGGCCAACTGAAGGCCAGACTGGGGAAAGTCTCCTGGGATAGGTTACTGGAAGGTAAGCGAGTTGAGGAGGGGTGGATAGCACTCAAAAGGGAGGTTTTGGAGGCACAAGCCTTGACAATACCTCTAGTCAGTAAGGTGGGGAGGCGGAGGAGAGTGCCGCCATGGATGCAAAAGGAGGTGGTTAGAGGGATTAGACGAAAGAGGAACCTCAGTAGGAAATGGGTACTGGGTGAAATAGACAAAAGGGTATACCGGGAGGAAGAAGCCCATTGCAGGAGGATTCTTCGCAAGGCTAAGGCTGATTACGAGCTGAGACTTGCCAAGAATATCAAGAGCAATAAAAAGGGCTTCTTTCAGCATGTAAATAGGAAGAGGAAGGGGAGACAAGTGGTGGGACCACTAAATAAGGAGGAAGGAGATCCAGTGACTGATATGAGGGAACAGGCACAGATGCTAAATGACTATTTTGCCTCTGTGTTCTCCCCAAAGCAGGACGGGGGATATCCGCATAGGAGATTAGATGAGGCTGGGGACTTAGGGGCACAGATTAAGGTCACCCCCCTTGAAGTCAAGGGGCTTCTCAGGGAATTGGACATTACAAAGGCGCCAGGCCCTGATGGATTACACCCGAGAGTACTTAGAGAGTTGGCAGGGGTTCTCTCACACCTGCTGGCCTCCATTTTTGAGACCTCGTGGAGAACGGGTGAAGTTCCAGAGGACTGGAACTTCAGTGGTCCCAATTTTCAAAAAGGGTAGTAGAAAGGACATGGGGAATTATAGACCGGTTAGCCTTACATCCATTGTAGGAAAAACAATGGAAAGGCTCATAATAGAGAGAGATCTAGTGATGCTAGATAGGGAAGGGAGGCTGACAGCCACACAACATGGCTTCCGCAAAAACAGGTCCTGCCAGACAAACCTTGTGGAATTCTATGGCAAGGTTTCGCGATGGCTAGATGGAGGGGATGCAGTGGATGTGGTATACCTGGATTTCAGCAAGGCCTTTGACAAAGTGCCCCATGATATCCTGGTGGAGAAACTGAGGAGTTTTGGGATACACCAAAGCACTGTCCGGTGGATTAGGGCATGGTTGACTGACCGAAAGCAGAAGGTAACCATTAATGGGGAATCATCAGGATGGCAGCCAGTGACAAGTTGGGTCCCCCAGGGCTCTGTCCTGGGGCTGATCCTGTTTAATCTTTTCATTAATGACATGGAAGAATGGGTGAACAGTCTGCTGATCAAATTTGCAGTCGACATGAAAACTGGAGCAGTGGCCACAACTGAGGAGCAGGTACTCCAGATCCAAAAGGATCTGGACAGACTATGGAAGTGGGCAGGAGACAACAGGATGGTGTTCAATGTGGATAAGTGCAAGGTCTTGCACTTGGGGCATAGGAATAGCTGTCATAAGTACAGGTTAGGTGATAAGTGGCTGGAGAGCAGCACTTGTGAAAGGGACCTCGGGGTACTGGTTGACTGCAGGCTAAACATGAGTCAGCAGTGTGATGCAGTGGTCAAGAGGGCGAACGCCACCCTTGGTTGCATAGCCAGAAGTGTGGCTTCTAGAGCAAGAGAGGTATTACTACCACTCTACACGACTCTAGTGCACCCGCAACTGGAGTATTGTGTTCAGTTTTGGGCCCCTCATTAGAGAAAGGATATAGTCAGGTTAGAGTCAGTGCAGTGTAGGGCCACAAGGTTGGTGGCCGATTTGCAGGGGATGCCGTATGAGGCAAGACTGAGGGAACTGGGTCTCTTCAGCCTGGAGAAGAGGAGAATCAGAGGGGATATGTTGGCAACATACAGGTATGTGAGGGGATGTCACATGGAGATGGGTAGAGACCTGTTCTCCCCTGCAGCGGAAGGCAGAACGCGCTCCAACGGAGCAAAGCTCAGGGAGCCAAGGTTCCATTTGGATGCCAGGAAGCACTTCCTGACAGACAGGACCCCGAGGGTGTGGAATGGGCTTCCCTGGGAGGTGGTTGAGGCCCCATCGGTGAGGGTGTTCAAGGATAGGCTGGACGTCCACATGGTGGGCATGTCGTGAGTGGAGCCAGCTGGTGCTGGAGGTCAGACTAGATGGCCCGGGAGACCCCTTCTGACTCGCTCTGTTTTCTTTGTTTCTATGTTTCTTGCAGTGGCAGCAAAAAACACACAAACCAAATCCCATTCAGAAGGCAGGAAGGAAGGGGGAGAGGGAGAGAGATAGAGAGCAAGTGTGTGTGTGTGTGTGTGTGTGTGTGTGTGTGTATGTGTGTGTGTGTGAGAGAGGGAGAGAGGGAGAGAGGGAGAGAGGGAGAGAGAGAGAGAGAGAGAGAGAGAGCGAGCGAGAGAGAGAGAGCGAGCAAGCAAGGCCACCACTCTTGCCAATTGGGTGATTCCTACCTGGGGGAAACTTGAGAATTTCTGCTTGGTAGTTCTGCTGAGATCCGACCAAAGCAGGATGAAGTGGTAGCATTACACATGATCTGGATGCTATTATTTTGCTGACACAAATAATTTTAAGAATTGTGATCAGCTCAGAGGGACTTTGGGGTAATGTATAGGACAATAAGTCCAAAAATAACTAAATAAATACCTACGTACCTACAAACGTGTTACATTAGCTCTTTGGCTGCCTCATGTTTACCTAGTGACCTACTAGGAGCTCTAGAAGTTTTTTTAACTCAATTCAAGTGCTTCTTGCATTCCTTAGCTAAATGTAGCACTTGGACAAAATACATGCTGTTAGTTTTAGCCATGTCCACATCCTTCATTCTACTACAGATTCCTTCTAGCACTGACTCAAACTCTCTCTCTCTCTGTCTCTCTCTCTAGCTATTTGAAAAAGTTTTCCAGGCACCACCACAAATGGCTGTGCATAAAAGCTGTGGCTAGTGACAAAGGGCAGTGTTAGCTAGAAAACATGTTACTTGAAAATGAAAAGGAGAAGGGGCAGGGTGCTTTTTTGGACACCACAGAAGGTGACCCTCAGTATGCTGGTGCCCACAGGCGCCTCAGTACTTACTCCTGATCCATCCAATGCTCTCCATGGCTGCCATTCGTTATGGCCCAGTGAGTATATTCCTGCAGTGAGAGGGCCAGAGCCTCACTCTCTGCTGACTTTCCAAGAGCCTGAACTGTGGGGTGGGGGATACCAAGATAGATGTGATGGGAAAGCAGGAAGATCAAAGGTGGACAGGAGCCTTTGGAACCCCATCAAGTTCATTGCCACAATTTTCCTGGCCAACTGTGAGAGCAGGCATGTTTGGAAGAGATGGGAGGAGAGTCAGGAGAAGAGGAAAAGTCATTCCCTTGCCCACTCCCCATTCCAAGGAATTGGAAGAGACAAGCTACTCAGTTAGAGCACTTGTGTAGGTCTCACCACCTGGCTGTCCATCAGCAAAAGCCACCCTAAAGGCAGAGTGTGTAAAAGAAAAGGGAGGGTTAGCGAAAATTTTCCAGCTTGGGTTCCACCATCATTCACACTTTACATGAACTGAGGTTACAGTTCAAATTGCTAGGGGCTTCTGGAGCGATATTGTCTTGTCAGCTGTACAGTGACAATAAAGATCTGCATTGCAAAGGGCTGGCTGCAGTCTTGGAGCCTAAGGCAAGAAAGGAAGAGTCCAATTCAGACAATGCCATTCATATGATAGGAGGGGCTGATAGATGGGGTGCAGGTTAGGGGAGCTCTGGATGCGAGTGATCACTCCATCCTTTGCTTTGAGATCAGGGGACTAGGGACGTGCAGCAGGTCGAGCACTAGAAGCTGGGACTTCAAGAGGGCCAACTTTGGCCAACTGAAGGCCAGACTGGGGAAAGTCTCCTGGGATAGGTTACTGGAAGGAAAGAGAGTTGAGGAGGGGTGGATGGCACTCACACAAGGGGTTTTGGGGGTGCAAGCCTTGACGATACCTCTAGTGAGTAAGGTGGGGAGCCAAATGAGAGTGTGCCATGGATGTGAAAGGAGGTGGTTAGAGGGATTAGATGCAAGAGGAACCTCCATAGGAAATGGGCACTGGGGTAAATGGACAAAAGGGTATACTGGGAGGAGGAGACCCATTGCAAAATGATTCTTCGCAAGGCTAAGGCTGATTACGAGCTGAGACTTGCAAAGAATATCAAGAGGAACAAAAAGGGCTTTTTATCAGCATGTAAATAGCAAGAGGAAGGGGAGAGAGGTAGTGGGACAGCTTAATAAGGAGGAAGGGGATCCAGTGACTGATGTGAGGGAACAGGCACAGATGCTAAATGATTATTTTGCCAATGTGTTCTCCTCAAAGCAGGACAAGGGGGATCCACATGGGAGATGAGATGAGACCAGGGACTAAGGGGAACACATTAGAGTCACCCCGCTAGAAGTTGAGGAGCTCCTCAGGGCACTGGACATTACAAAGGCGACAGGCCCCAATGGGCTACATCTGAGAGTACTTCAAGAGTTGTCAGGGGTTCTCTCATGCTCACTGGCCTCCATTTTTGAGGTCTCGTGGAGAACGGGTTAAATTCCAGAGGACTGGAGGGGTGGCATCAGTGGTCCCAATTTTCAGAAAGGGTAGTAGAGGGGACATGGGGAATTACAGACCAGTTAGCCTTATGTCTATTGTAGGAAAAACAATGGAAAGGCTCATAATAGCAAGAGACCTAGTAACCCTAGATAGGGAAGGGAGGCTAGAAGCCACACAACACGGCTTCCGCAGAAACAGGTACTGACAGACAAACGTTGTGGAATTCTACGACAAGGTTGCTAGGTGGCTAGATGGAGGGGAGGCAGTGGATGTGGTTTGCCTGGATTTCAGCAAGGCCTTTGACAAAGTGCTGCATGATATGCTGATTGCGAAATTGGGGAGTTTTGAGATAGACCAATGTACTGTTCAATGGATTAGGGCGTGGTTGACTGACTGAAAGCAGAAGGTAACCATTAGTGGGGAATCATCAGGATGGCGGCCAGTGACAAGCAGGGTCTCTCAGGGCTCTGTCCTGGGACTGATCATGTTCAATCTTTTCATCAACGATATGGAAGAAGGAGTAATCAGTCTGCTGATCAAATTCGCAGATGATACTAAAACAGGGACAGTGGCCTAAAATGAGGAGCAGGTACTCCAGATCCAGAATGATCTGGACAGACTATGGAAGTGGGCAGGTGACAACAGGATGGTGTTGCATAGCCAGAAGCATGGCTTCTTGATCGAGAGAGGTATTACTGTCACTCTATACAACCCTGGTGTGCCCGCAACTGGAGTACTGTGTTCAGTTCTGGGCTTCACATTACAGGAAGAATATAGCCAGGTTAGAGTCAGTGCAGTGAAGGGCCACAAGGATGGTGGCTGGATTGCAGGAAGAGCTGTATGAGGCAAGACTGAGGGAACTGGGTCTTTTCATCCTGGAGAAGAGGAGACTCTGGGGTGATCTGCTGGTGACATATAAGCACTTGAGGGGGTGTCACACAGAGGTGGGTATAGGCTTGTTTTCCTCTGCAAAGGAGGGCAGGATGCATTCCAATGGAGCAAAGCTCAAGGAACCAAGGTTCAATATGGATGCCAGGAAGTACTTCCTGACAGTTAGGACCCTGAGAGTATGGAATGGGCTTCCACGGGAGATGGTTGAGGCCCCACCTGTGAGGGTGTTCAAGGATAGGCTGGACATGTGCATGTCGTGAGTAGAGCCAGCTAGAGCTGGAGATCAGACTAGAAGGCCCAGGAGACCCGACTCACTATGTTTCTATGTTTCTATATATCTTCCTTACAGAGTGGAAACTTTTAACTGTGAGATAGTGGCTCTGTTTCACCTTGTGGAGCTCTGGTGACCTCCAGTGACCAGTTTGTTTTGTTCTTTGTTTGTATTGCTGCTGCAAGTGCGGACAGGCACAGAGAGGGCCAAGGGACATGGTAGTCTGTGCTTGCTGCACCCCCCCCCCCCACACTATCTTGCCTAAACTAGAAACAGGCACCAGGTCAGAGGGGCGGTTTGACAACTGGAATTCATAGTTGCAGAAGAAGAAACCTTTTAGGTTGAACTTCTAGATTGCACAACTTTAAATGGGGGAAATGTGGTGCACCAAAATACTTGAGAAGCAAGAGACAAATTCACTTTTTCCTTCCACAAGTTTGATGGGAGGGTGCTCTTAGGAAAAAGGACATACACTTTCTGCCCTTTAAGGTATATTCAGCACTTCCCCCACCAACTCTTCCTCCAGGGGATGCTGAAGGCTGTATAACACATACCGTTAGACTCTCTCACTTGCATATATATGGGTCACCATGGTTGGTTCACTTTCTCCAAAGTTCAGCCATCTTCTGTGTGGCATCAAGTCTTGCAGCCTGCTGTTCTTCAGCATTGTCTCCCTCCATTTGTTCCAGTGATCAGATTTGCATAACGTCACAGCAAGGTAAACATGTTTAAAAAATAACAATGGTCCGCAAGGCCTGGAATCTATAAAACTCAGGAAAAGCTGAGCAGTAAACCATTGCTGTAAACTGCTCAGAGAGCTTTGGGTATTGGCAGTGTAGAAATGAAATCATCATCACCATCACCACCACCATCACCACCACCATCATACAGTCCAGTGTGGAATCCACAGATTCATAGAAATCCAGCACATTTGACTCCTCTGCAGGTTTCTCTGACATCGCTTTTCACTTTAAGTGATGTGTCTTCTAGACTCTAAACCTCTAGGCACAGTTTGCCTTTCTTATTGATCTTAGGTAAGCCACTCTGGGACCCTTTTCAGCTGAAGAGCAGGGGAAATGCTTTAAATAAATAATGCATAAATAAGATTAATTTTCTAATTTAGACTTGTCCACATGTGCTGTTCTGTGTTGGTAAAACACTACACATGTGTGCACACTCCCGCACACACACACCCAGGGATTCTAATGCACTCATACATACAGCTGCATGAAAATTGCCCTCTTGGCAATATTTCCTAAATCATTAATGTAAAATAGGGAGATATATGAGTGCTCTGAAGAAGTGAAAACTGTTGCAAACAAGGCACACCCAGTGCTGCATGCAAGCAGAACCTGTTGACAGTTTAAAATTGCTCAGGGGGTTGTGTGTGTGTTGTCAGTTTGTGTTTGCATATAAATGGTTTTTATACTCTGTATTGGGTTTTTAAGGTGCGATCCTCTGCAAGTTTAGACAGGAAAAAATGGCCTTCAACTCCCAGCAAGTTCCAGTTAGCCTTTTCTCTCAAAATGTACACAGGACTGGGAACTAGCTTGTTTTGGCTCTTCAGGATAAAGAAATCTAATAAATGTAATGAAAAAGAACAATGCACTGGTTTCACTTCAGAAACAAATACAGATAATGTAAAGCTCCGAAACACAGCATGGTTTGGATGCTGAAAAATTTGGAACTGCCCCAATTTCAGCCAGAGAGAAAGGAGCTGCTTGTACCCTGTTCTTTCTCCCTTGTAAATCTTTTTTTAATTCACAAGGAAAAAAATCTGTGTTTCCATGCACATGTTTCAGAATATACACACGTTGGGTGATTTTGTTTTAACCGTACATCTGTGTATGCCTTTTTTCTGTTAAATTCATTTATTGATTGATTTAGACACCATTCAATAACTATGTATAGCTCCCAGAATAGTTTACAGAAAAAAACATATTGTGCACTTTTTTCAAGGTATACTTTGTTTCTGTTCCAGTTCCTGTGTACTCTCCTTTATGTACTGTTTGTCAAAGGTACACATTTCTCGTCAGCTTTGGGTGCTTCAGGGGCAAACCAATGCACAGGTGTTGAAAAAAGGCAGACTGTTCCATCCACCTGTGTTCTGCTTTGTTATTGTATTCTAAATAGGTGGGTATCCACAGTATTCAGTTTCCCCACACCAAACCTTTCAATATCTAAAAGTATGTTTAGACAAGGGGTTGTACCTTAACATTAAATCCTTGTTCTAACTTGCATTTACTTTAATAGATCCACCTATTATGAGTCCTTTCCTTTTGCAAGCCTTAATATATTCTTACTGAAGATTGTTTGGGCGGAGCAAATAAGTGTTATTTTCAAAAGCTTGCACAGTATACACTCATTGTGAAATACCAACGATTCTCTCCTGACCCCAGAAAAGAGCCAATACAAGAGAAGATGATAACCTTTATATAGCATTTAGAGAAACATGCAATCATTCAGTTGGGGAAACCGACAGTCAATGACAGCCCTTCATTTTGACAGCTTGCCAGTCAATCAACATTCAATGTGCGGATTAATCTTGTGAACTGCAACATTTATTATTACTTTTTAGGTGGGAAGTGGGTGTCTTCCAAGGGACAATGTTGAGGGTTCAAAGCAGGGGGTGTTCCACCGGAAGAAAAAGGTTTCTATGGCTTTTGTGCACAAACTCTATTCTTATTCTTATTCTTTGCAGGGAGGGATACTTCTTATATTACCAGACTGGAACTTGACTTTACAAATTTTATTTATTTATTTATTTATTTATTTATTTATTTATTTATTTATTAAAACATTTTTATGCCGCCCCATTCGCCGAAGCCTCGGGGCGGCTTACAAATGTTGTTGTCACCACTAAAACCAGGAGACTAGCTCTCTTCCTACTGCTTCTACCTTCTCCCAGTAATGCCTAAAAATAGAAGGCGTCTGATATGACAGCACCATGAGTCACAGCCTGGTGATGTCCTCTTTCATGTGTGGAAGTGAACCCAGGAAACAAAGCATTTATCACTTCTTTCTACCCTTCTCTTCCAGTGGCCTTTTCTGCTGCCAGCAGGTGGAAACTTTTTTGCTCCTCTTGCTGCTTACCCCAAACAACTGTAAATCGCCTTAGATCTCAGGGTTCAACTTTTAGGTTGTGTGGGAGTTGGCTATTAAGCATAGGATGAGTAACTCAACAAAAAGAGACCACCAAGTTTCAAACAGCAAACTTTAAAAGTGGAATTAAAAAAATGCCAATAAGAGTTTTCTTTCTGAGTCCCCTTTCTTCCCCCTCTTTGAACTTATACCTTTCTGCCTCAGGACTTTATATCTTAAAAATAGTCTCCAATCTACCCTTAGGTTAATCAGGGTTGTAGATCAGCAGGGTAGTTTCTTGTTCTTTTCTCTGAAATTCCTGTCTCCTGAGACCTTTCTCTGACCTGTTAAATCTCTTGTAACCATAGTTATTATTTTTCCCCTCCTGAACAGATTTAATGACTCAAGTCTAAGTGTAACCCCTTTCCAAACTGTGTTATTTCATCCTACTTTCTGTTGACTCTTCCACTGCTTCCTTATCTCCTCTTGTTCTGCAGACACCCTGGCTCCATCAGCTTTCCGCAAATCTGAATCTGGTGCTAATCAATTTCATTGAGTTCAAAATTACAAGCAGGGGTAAGTCATTTCACTCCACATGGTCCATGCTGTATCCAAGGGCACCACATTTTGTCTTTCATCCATGCATATACTCAGACTGGGGAGAAATGCTTTCCAAGTGTCCTCCCTCCATGGAAATTCATGCATACATTGATTCGTAGACTCATAGAACAGTAAGGTTGGAATGGGCCAAGAAGGCATTGGGTCCAATCCCCTGCTTTTGCAGGACACTGGACACCGCCATTGACCGCCTTCTTTTGCTATTTTCATTAAAAACAGTAACAACAACACACCTTTCCCCAAGTCTCTCACATAGTCACACATGACTTGCATTCTCTCAATACCCACGTGAGTCTAAGCCACAATGCAGCCTCTTGGCCATCAAATCTTCGGCATGTGGGGATCTAAAAACAGGTCTCATCATTCTAGTTGAACAATCTGACCAGTACCACATAGAGCTCAACATACTCTGCCTCTGAACATGTATCAGTACATTCATTTAGTAAATTTCATTTCTCTCTTGTGTTTTTCCTTGAAGAAAGCCTATGCCACCCCCCCCCACACACACACATTGCATCCTCACAACAGCCCTGCAAGGTAATTCAAGCTCAGAGCCAGGACAGGCCCAGAGTCACCCAGTGATCTTCCTGGCAGATTAGGGATTCTAACCCAGGTCTCACAAGTCCTAGCCCAACACTCTCACCACTATACCCCACTGTATTCCAAGATGTGCCCTGTCCTCTACAGGAATGGAAACAGGCAGCTTGCAAGTTCAGAAACTACACAGATGCGCTTCTTGCTTTTGAGCATGTCTTACTCACCCTTCAGACCAGGGACAATCAAAGCTGCTTGCAATAGATGGTGATTACACATTTGCACAGATGCCCACTACCTAAAACCCACACAGTCCAGTAACCCTTTATCTCTGCAGTGCCAGGGCAGCAGACAGGGGCCAGAAAGGGATGAGGCAATGGTTCCAATTCACTTTTATCAGCTTTCATAGTTTTCACCTTCAGGACTGAACAAAGACATGAATACAATCAGTTGTTAAAGTCCAAGTACTGTGAATGACAGGCCAAAAAAAAAAAAAAAAAAAATCAAAAGCTTTTTTGATCACGGCTGCTGTTACTGTCACCCAGTTGTCTCTGTCTATGAATGAGAGCCATCCAAATTATTCTGTGCTTGATAGCCCTGCTCAACCTTTGTAAATTTGAGGCTGTGGCTTCCCTTGTGGAGTAAAATTATGTTATATTTAGTGTTTTTCTCTTCTTTTTCTGCTTTATATTTTCCCTAGCATGATTGTCTTCTTCAGAAATTCTTGCTTACTCATGAAGTACTCAAAGCACAACAGTTTCAATTTTGTCATTTTCCCCCACAAGGAAAAGTTCTAGCTTGATTTGCTCTAGGACCCACGTGCTCATGTTTCTGTCAGTCTAAATTATACAGAATGCTTCCATATAGCCTGAAGTGCCCAAGCCTGCCTTATTTTGGAAGCTAAGCAGGGTCAGGCCTGGTTAGAATCTGGATGGGGGACTTGAGTCCTGCATGAGCATGGGATTGACCTGATGGCCTTCTAGGCCTCTCCCAACTGCATGGTCCTGTAATTCACAAAGCTTCTCCAGCATGAGATCATGTGCACATCTGCATAACATAGAAACATTGAAACAGAGCAAGTCAGAAGGGGCCTCCCAGGCCATCTAGTCTGACCTCCGGCACCAGCTGGCTCCTCTCACTACATGCCCACCATGTGGATGTCCAGCCTATCCTTGAACACCCGCACTGTGTACGTTTGGAAAAAAAAAACATGCACAAGCTTTAATCAAGAGGAGAGGGCATACACTTCAAACATATACACAACTGATGCGGAACTGTAGCTCTTCTGGTTTTATCCTGTTATTTATTGCTGCTTGCTTATTGCATTTTCCTGCCTTGTATATTATATTGGATGTTATCGCTCCAATCCAATTTTATTGTTACAACTCTTGCTTTATGGTTTTATGCTGGTTGTTTATTTTTTTATTGTAAGCCACCCAGAGAGCCTGTGGACTAAAGGGAGGCATATAAATATAATAAACAAACAAATAATTTGGAAGAGTACATATGAAAATATCCCGTTTCATGAGAAAAACGGGGGAAGGACAACACTCTCAGTTTGATATGGACTCTAGACAGAGTAAGCTTTGAGATGGAATTCAACAAGCTCAAGTTTTGCTGCTTTGAGGTGCCCTAATTGGGACTGGAGGCGGCTCTGGGGGAGGCCAGCAGATGTGACCCTCATCTTCCCACTTTGCTCCCCAGTCTACCCAGGCTGTTTTTCCTTCCCCACCCCACCCTCTTCCCTTTGATTGTTTGCTCGACATTTTATGCACCTTTACTAGCTGTAGCATCCTTGTTTTGAACTTGGTTTCAAAGTACAGGTAGGATTTAACAATCCCTGCCTTTCTCTGAGTATATTTCATCCCCCAAACTCTCCAGACTGTGGGTTATTTTTTGCAGGTTGCTGTGGATGCAGAATAATACAGCAACACTTGATGCTATGGGAGAAACAAGTTGGCTTTCTCCACAGGTTCCCTGATCCCTTCTCATGCATACATTTTATATTTCCAGTGTATTTTCTCCTTCTATAAAAACTTAAACTGCTGAGTTTAATGTTGGTGAAATACCACTTGTGCCTCCACAAAGCAAGGAAGAGACAAACAGCAAAAACTAAAAACTAAAAACCAAAGCCACTGAGATAGCAGTTTTGCTTAGCAGAGGCATTAAAAGAAAGGCCCTTGATGGGTTTTAAACAGTCTAGAAATGGAGGGAGGAATTTACTAAACCAACAGAAAATATCCCAGAGACAGTAATTAGCACAGATAGAAGTCTTTAACGAATATTAATTTGAGGATTGACAACAACACATTGGCCATTTTGGAGGAGAGATGGAAACAGCTAAAAAGCATTTTGTTTATTTAGTGTACCACTCTACACATTTCCCCAAAGGGTCTGGATTGCAATGATATGAATACCTGATGGATAGAGACAGAGATATATATCATCATCATCTGCAACATAGTGTTTATGTTCTGTCATTTTCAATTTTGCAAGGAATCCAAGGCCACTGACATAGTCCTCTTCCACACCATTTTATCCTCACAACAAGAACTCTGTGAGGTAGGCTAGGCTGAGAGTAAGTGATTGGCCTAAAGTCAGCCAGTGAGCTTCATGGCTGAGTAGGAACTAGAAGCTGAATCACCCAGGTCCTCCGTCCAACATGCCAACTACCACAAAGGGGAGGGGGAGAGGGGGTGAGAGGGAGGGAGAGAGAGGATTCTACCTTCCAGCAGGGGTGAAAGAGGTCTTCCCTAGCACTCTGCTTCATTTTTATGCTAGATATAGTGCTCCTATGCTGGCTTACTTGCTTGTCTTATTTTGAGGTTGGACTTAATATCCATGTGGGTAGATTTATGAAGACTTACTCTAGAATGCTAGCCTTTAATTACCTGGGAGGGCAAGAATCATTTGCTCCTCTTGCCTTTTTTTCTGAACAACAGAAGTTGCAATAGAGAAGCCAAGCTTGTATGCATCTCTGACACAGTTTTAGTTATCAGCTTTGGATTGTTCTTTGAACGACATATGGTGCCTATATCAGAGTGCCATCAGCCCTGTGATTTCTGAAGAAAGTAACCATTATGCTTTTGCTGTGCGATTTGCTACAGTGCAAAGTCTAACTGATTTGGGGTGAGACTGAAGGATAGGGTCCATGGCATCTGTATGGAATTGCATGCACTCACCCATGTGTAAATCTTGCTTGTGCATGGGAAGCATGCTAATGCTCCAAAACAATGTGGAGCACTGCTGCCCAATTTGTGGCTTGCCGGGGCACATGCAGTCCACCCTAGTTGCAGGCTGCAACAGACAAAGGTCTGCATCAGCACATGGTTGAGAATTCCCCCCGTCCGATTTATTCCATCATCATTCTTCCAGTTTAACTCTGCCTGCATCCCAGACACCTCAGACCTGCTCCTGAAAGCCAGCCAATTTTGCTTGTGATAGTTTAAGATGGAGGACGCATCTCTCTAAAACAGTAGCTCTGTCCCTATTTTACTGCCACCAGATGAACTATAAAACATCACAGCTAATCCATCATTGCTCCTCAGCAGCTTTGAATACCTACCCAGAGAGTCCCCATCTGAGATAAGCAGTGTCATTTCTTTAACAGAGGTTTGCTTATTTGTGGTGGGGAAGAAAGGGGGTGGCTCATAAACGATTAAGGATCAACATAAAAAGACTCAATCAAAATAAATAAGGCAGAGTAGAATTGCTAAGGGGAACCAATTACATGCTGCTGCAGATTCAGAAACCAAGGATTTATTTTAAATTAAGGAAAACACTGCCCAAGGGCAGGTAGCATTATAAGGTCAACCTCTGTTTGTTAGAAAGGTCTTAGAAATGCCCAAGGACTTAGTGGAGGAAAGATTTCACTGGGAAATGAGATCCTTGGAATGCATGTCTTCATCTTTCCAAGGGACCTTTACAGTATAGAGCACAACCATGCCTTATATGCTCCTAAGGCTATGTCTACAGGCAAAACTTGAATCTACCAGAATTCTTCAAATTCTGCTTCGAAGCTCACTTCTTGCTGTGTCTGCATCAAATTTCTAGCTTCCTCTCCTCGCCTCGCCTCCCATCATGTAAATTGCTGCATATTTTCATGTGCATTTTTCACACATACACATTAGTTGAGTGCCTCTTTGAAATGCACATTTTCCTCCCTTTAATTGTGTACATTTTTCACACCCCTCTTTTCAAAGGTATGTGTATTGTTAAATGTATTTCTTTTGATCCATGGATCTTATGGCAAGCTTGGGAATCAGCTGCCAATTGTGTCCAAGTCCATGTTCAGTCTGGAAAGTGAAAACTGGGTGAAACCTGATCAAAAATGGGTGAAAATGAATTTGTCATGCAACTCATTTGCACGAACACATCAGACTGCCTTATATCAAGTTGGACCTTTGATCCATCTGGACAAGTATTAAGCTGGCTGTTGATCTCCAGGACCTCAGGCAGAGACAAGCCTTGCCTGGTCTTATACCTGAGACCCTTTAGTTGGAGACTCCAGTATTGAATTAAACACCTTTTGAATGCAAGGCACATGTTGGGCTGTGGTCCAGCAGCCCTGTGACTGATGAAAGTTGGACCAAGATGCCATCTTGATAGGTACTAACAAATCAGACTGACAGTGGCTATCAAGGATGAGTATCTCCCAGCCCTGCTATTATCTTGTTAATAAGTCGAGATGCTGGAGCAAATGTAGGAAATCAATACATTGGACTACTGTAGTTAGGAAACTTGAGGAAAGGCACACAAGAGTTAAATGAGGTTGGGTTTCTAGGAATCCAGCTCATGCATCCCATAGCAGACTTTTCCTGAGTTGCATGGATTCTGTGGACTTGGAGACCAGTTTTTGTTTTTCTGTTTTGTTTTTACACTTCCCAGAAGTTATGCAAATTTGGTCATAAAGTGAAGGGGAGACTCAGCTGAAAATGTGCATTTTTCCAATACTGGAAGAGTGAGAAATTACCCACCAATGAACTGATTTAAAAAAAAAAATTTGGACTGTGCAGAAATGGACAGATCGACTCTATCAGTGAAGGAGAAAGAAGATACTGACTTCTATCAAACTTGGGACCTTTTTTATGATTGGCTGGAAAAACGGGACTTGGCTTAGATTTAAAGATGTTTCTAAATTTTTATAAATCGATTTGAATATGACTATAGAATGTTAAAAAGATATGTAGTAGGAGGCTGATCCAGTACATCCAATGTATTTGATGATTGATGTTTTTAGTTTTAGTTTAAAATCTTAATAAAATCTTTATTAAAAAAGAAAAAGAAAAAGTGCATTTTTCCCATAGGCAAGAGTATGAAACTGTATGGATGGATTTGTGCTTTTTGGGAGGGTTTACACAAGTGTGAATGAGCATAAGCCTTGCTTCTCCATGTAGATAAATGCCTCCCCAGAGGGAAGCACAGCTTCTTTCTGAGCGCCCATCTCTACTTGAGAACTGCAGTGCACATGTGTAGTGGACCAGCAGAGACAGAACTTCTCTTGCCCACAAAGGATTTAAGTGGATTTGCTTTTCCATTCAACCACCTGCCAATTGTGCTGTAATTCAGTGTACAGAGATCAAGCTATTAGTGATGCATGGATGAACCAGTCTTGAATTGCAACATACAAGGATACATTTCTGCTCACGGCATGGATCTGGAGTCTCCTCGGGGGAGGAACATGGAGAACAGGACACCCCAATAAATCCTCACTGTATGGTTCTACAGATCTTTATGACCAACAATAAGAAATCATCTGTACTGATGGTTTGCTCCTAGCACATTTTGAGAAAAGCACTCTATTATTTATTTATTTATTTATTACATAAATTTATACCCTGTCCTATCACTTCAAGTGCTCAGGACGGCTTACAAAGTATAAAAAATACAATAAATATTAAACTACCATATAAAACATTAATTATTAAAACAATATAAAACACATCACAAGAAAAGAAATTTATTATATTTTATTGTATTTCAATATATTTTATTGTGTTGTAAGCCGCCCTGAGGCTTCGGCAAGGGGCGGCATAGAAATGTTATAATAATAATAATAATAATAATAATAATAATAATAATAATAAGGAGGGTAAAAAATAGAAAGTGCGACTGTGAAAGAGGAAAAAAATCCTAAAATATCTAAAGGTATTAATTGTTAAAATAATGACCAAATAAAAAGGTCTTTACCTGGCGCCAGAAGGACTATAATGTTGGCGCTAGGCGGACCTCTCCGGGGAGCAGGTCCCATAGTCTGGGCGCCACTGCAGAGAAGGCCCTCCTCCTCTCTCAAGGGCTATCCATCAGTAAGGGCCCACTCACAGATGGTTGCTGCTCCTGCTGGACGTGGCCACTGTAGATGCAATACTCGAATACTTCACATCAGTTACTTGGCTCCTTGGCTAATTCCCAGACCACCTCCACCTTGTTCTCCTTAGAGCACAGGAGCAGAGGAGATGAGAAACTTGGCAGGAACATCAAGGCTTCAGGCAAAGTAGCAACTGCTTACAGGGGACTGTACTCAGAAGCACAGGGAAAATCACGTAAATACTTCCTAGGATCAAGACCTGGTACCAAGCCAGGAATGGGTAAAGCCCCCAGATCCTATATAAGCTCTCAGTCTGAATCCAATATCCAATATCCAATAGGATCTAGCAAGCATTGAGCTCCAAAGTCATGATTTGTTTTAAACCACTGTTGCTTTTCTTCTGGTCACAAGGCATAAGGAAAAAACACAATTAAAACTTCAAGGAGACTTTCTCTTTTTTCTTTTTGGTTCAGGATTCCAGAAAAACTGACTTCAGAACTCCAATGGTTGCATTTGTTCAGAGTTAAGGCAACAGAGTATTCAGGATCCCCTAACTAATTTAGTATCCTAATCCTTATTGTCTGAGGGACAGCTAATTGAGTAGCTGGGATTGCCACATACATCAAATGAAGAGGATGGGAGGTGGGAAATCACACTATCTGTAAAAGTAAGCACATCTGCAGACTAAATTTTATATTTTAAATACCCTTTCCATTGTTGTTCATAACTTGAAATTCATAGTCAACAGGAGGAGGAGGAGGAGGAGGAGGAGAAGGAGGAGGAAAAGACAGGTTAGTCTATGGTTGTGTCAACAGACCATTAAACATTCATTGGCATAAGCATAGGCACCTATGATTGCACATTCATTACTATGGAATGGATGAGTGCTATGTGTAAGAGAAAATTTATAGATGTAGCACTCACTGAAGCAGTTAGAAGAAAGATGATGCTGAGTATCAGCTGCTGCTACTTTAAGGTGAAGATGTGATATGTTTTGACAAGGCTAGTCAATTACAGCTCTCAAAAGCAGCAACCTTCAGTGGTTCAGAAATATCAGATAGAGTGCCAGTTTACCTCCAATATATCCATTAAGATTCCTAACTTGTTATGGGGAAAAAACTACTCCTTGAGCTAAAACTCCGAGAGTGATTCCTGTGTCATGTAAGATGAATGTAAGCATAGAAATGTTTGGAGCAACTTCATAGAGGAGTGAGCTTAAAAATCAGATAAGAACACTGGGACTGGATTCCAATAGCCTGATCACTCACCATGGCTTAATGCTTCATCTGCATCAAGCGTTTTCCCCATGGAGTAGTTTATAAGCCACCCAGTTGCACAAGGCTGATTGCAGGGTTGAACTAACCCACCATGACGTATCATCCTATCTGAATAAAGATGGCATGTTCAGCCATGGCCCAGCCAAAAAAGTAAAAGAGTCCCTTGGCCAGAGTGGCAAAGTAGCACTGCTATTTGGCCATGGAGCTCTGACTGGTGACAGAGAACCAGAAGGGCTGTTCTCAGTTCCCCCTGGGCATCAGCAAGAGCCTGGGGAAAGCCATGTGGGGCCTGAAGAAGGGGCATGTGGCAGAAGAACCAGATGCTCAGTTTTGCCTCCTTGTGAGGAAGTGAGGCCAAGAGGCTGCATCCTCCTCCTTGCCACTGCTGCCACTCAGTGTGCGGAAAGAGGTGCCTTTCCTGCCTTCTTAGGCATTCCAGGCCCACTTGCCCTTTTACCAGTCAGCAAAGGGGAAATGCAATGGAGGGCAGGAGTGGTTCCTTTCTATGGGGAAGATGCATAAGGCAAACAGCACTGGTGCCTGCCCTCCGTCATCTTTCCAAGCCCCCATCAAGACTGGGGAAGGGCTATAGAGTGGGCACTGACTGGCTGCCCCTCCACCAGGTGGTGTGCCGGGAGGGCAGGGATTGTGCGTGAGGACGAGGGTTCGGTCATGGTTGCCTCCTCCCAGGGCGACCCGGCTGAACATGCCCCTTGCCTCTTCCCTGCTACTGAACTTGGCGCACCACAACCAACCAGCCAGAATGGACCACAAGCATGGGGATGCCATAGTTGGGAAGCCCAGAGATCACCCATGGCCCTTTCTCACAGACCAGTGGTGCGATGGGATTCGTGTGACCTTCCTGCTTTCCAGCTGTGGCAGGAAGGGGCAAACAGCCTCTGTGACAGCCCCCACAGCTAAGCAGCAGGTTCCCTCTCGCTGGGCTTTTGAGTCTCCACCTGCCAGCATTCCACTGAGTACTCCTGCAAATGCTGGGATGGGCAGCTTGGAACGTGGAATGGGTGTGCTTATGGTATACTGCAGGAGGACTGAGCAGGGAGGAGTAGGGAAGAGCAGGGAGGGGGGCAGACAACTCCCCCCATCCCCACAGACCCTTCTTCTCTCACAGGGCATGGGGGAATTCCCAGGGATGTTGCTATGTTGTGCAAACCCTTCCAATTTCTGTTATGGCATAGTGAGCTGTGCTCTTCCTTGAAGCATGTCAGGGCAGCCCTCAGATCTCGCCCATGCACACATTCTGTCCTTGCAGCGGCCGGTCTGAAAGCACTGACATAACATGCCTTCGGTGACATCACCGTGCACTTAGCTTGATTAGCTAAGTGGCACCCTTTCATTCACTGTGTGATCCCTGATTGGCTGGAACCATGCCGGGAAGAGAAAGCCACCCAAACACGTGCATGTGGGCACTGAACCAGCAACAGATCAGGGAAACATTAGTTTCAAACAGATGTGCATACACTGAATATTCTTCAGGGTTAAGGGCTTGAGAGAGGGAAAATAATGCAAGGACTCTGAAAACAGCATGCATTTTCACCCTGGAAATGAAAATCAGTGAATCTAACTAAGCAATCTCACTAATACTTTATTCTGGCTTTCTTATTCTTGGGTAGGGAAGGTGACCAAAATCCCTCTCCACTTCCCAAAATCTCATTCAGATGTACTTCCTCTGACTTCTGCTGCTGAGATTTCTCAGCATGCACACAGCTCTGCTCGTCACTTGGCCGATCTGCCTTCTGCTTGTCAAAGTCTTCCTCCTCCTTTGGAAATGGTAGCTGCTGAGAGGCTCGTGTGCCTTTGCCTCCATAAGCACTGCTAACATATGTCTTCTTTGAACCTTTCTGCAGTGAGGTACTCTGCAGCCAAAAGCTTTCCCACCAGTGTAGCAACATGCCAAATGGGATGAGCACTAGATGGCAAAACCATGTCAACAGCATAGCCACATGCCAGACGTGCACTGATAGAGCGCCTGGAATATCCCTGTTCTGAATTAGGCTTGCTGCATTATTTCGGTATGGACAACAAAATCACAGCTCTTTAGTTCTGAGGAGCTGGAATTGGAGCAGCTAATCATTATTTATGTTATACTGTTATGTATTGAGTTTTATTTGTGTAAGCTGTCCTGAGGCTCTTGCAAAGGATGGCATACAAATTATATCTTAAATAAATAAATAAATAATGAAAGGGGCATTCATTCTTCTTTATTAATGTCTTGTTGAAAAGTCCTCCAGTAAGTGAGCATTGTCTCCAGTAGTGCACATTTCTTCTGCTTAAGATGCAATGTCACTTCCAATGACTTGGTACTGACAATAATTCCCCTCATTTTTGTGTTGCTCAGAAATGAATTGGTTAATTGGAAACACGAGGACCAACAGGATGACTGGTTGCCACAGAGAAGGGCAAGCAAGGAGGTGAAGTGTGTTAGGGATCCGGCCCAGAGTTGGATGAACCCTTTCTGTAGAAATGGACCAAGCCATCTTGATGATTAGGACATTAGAACATAAGAAGAGCTGTCATGGATCAGACCAAACATCCATCTAGTTCACTCACACAGTCGCCAACTAGCTGGCCACAGGATCCCGCACACAGACATTGGTACAACAGCAACTGGTACACATGAGCATTGTGCCTCTGTAGGTCAGAACTAAAACATCCACTTGGGTTTAAATGAGTGCAGGACAACAGCACCTTGGGCTACTTCCTGAATCCCAGGAATGCCCTACACACAAAAGCATCTTAGGGCAGCTTACAGAAATAAAAACAAACGATCCAACAATTAACAATAATTAAAAATGTGCAGAAAAACAACAACAACATTTCACAAGTGAAAACAAAATTTTAAAAAATGAATTCCAGTCATGGGAGACATCCCACCAAGTTTCAGTTATACCTGTGTGTGTGCATGTGCATGTGCGCATTTTCCCTCATGCATTAAGAGTTCAAGTTCATGATTGTTTCTCATACTCTGGTATGAGTATATAGACATTGAAGACCACATGCTCTATACTCTGGCTTTCTTCCTACATTTTTGGAAGGCTATTGTCAGGTACTATTGGAGCTGCTTTCTCTGTTACAGTGCATAAGCCTTTGTCTGTTGTTGCACATAATCTTCTCCCACCCATATAGGATGCAGTGTGAAGCCTTCCTGATTAGCTTCTTCATTCTGTGGCCAAACACATTCTTTCCAGTCTTTGTAAGGTGCAACCCATCCCTTGCCAGCAGTCCATCTTCCAGGAAGTGTAGCCTCTGATCCCAGGCATTCACTTGGAGTATTTTTCTTTCTTTGTCTGCAAACTGGAAGGATTGATGAGAAAATTATCTGGTTCTTGACTTTCCTCCCTAAGGTTTCAAAGTCTGTCATGATTTCTTCGAAGTTCCTCTTGACAGTGTTGTTTACTCTCACATCTCTAAGAAGGAAGGAACACATGTCAGTGGGCTATATGAGTCTTGGCAATCTCACAGTTATGTCATTAATCTTCTCCTCTAGGGGAATAGCTTACCTGGTAGTTTCATGTGTCATCCAGACACACATGTGTTTTTCCATCCCACACAGCAAGGAATCTCCCATAACTAACACCCTGAGGGCCCATTCGGGAAGAAGGGGTTGTGTGGGTAACTTTGCATTGGCCCACCAAAAGTCCATAGCCTGTCTGCCACTTAGGCCAACTGCAGAGCAAGTTGTCATATCACGAATTGGATGTTTGTTTATTTCATTCTTCACCACCCGGTTATATTTACCAATGGCCCAATAGCCAAGGACTCAAGAATAGAACAAACCTGGACAGAACTGGGCAGGTAGACAGATGATGGTCAAATCAAGAGTGTGATAGGCAGAGATCCTTGGAGGGAAGCAGCTATTGGTGGAATTCAGGCTGTTTGCCTTGAAAGCAAATATGGTCTGTTCAGCTCAGATCAAGAAGAACCAAAGGGATGTTGGAGCGGTGCAGCAATGCAGAAATAGAATCATAGAAACATAGAAATAGAGAGTTACAAGGGACCTCCCGAGTCATCTAGTCTGACCCAGCCAGCTCTGCTCATGACATGCCTGCCATGTGCATGTCCAGCCTATCCTTGAACACCCTCACCAATGGGGCCTCAACTACCTCCTGTGGAAGCCCATTCCATACCCTCGGGGTCCTAATGGTCAGGAAGTGCTTCCTGGCATCCAAATTGAACCTTGGTACCTTGAACTTGGCTCCACTGGAGAACGTCCTGCCTTCCTCTGCAGGGCAGAACAGGTCTCTACCCCCCTCCGTGTGACATCCCCTCACATACCTAATTGTTGTCAACAGGTCACCTCTGAGTCTCCTCCTCTCAAGGCTGAAAAGACCCAGTTCCCTCAGTCTCTCATATGGCTTACCCTGCAAACCAGCCACCATGCTGGGAGATGGGATGAGGATTCTTTCCCCCTATCTGATGGCTTCAGTGACTCAGTCCAACAGGGATGAGTGAGAATTTTATTTTGGAGTATTAAAAAAACTTGAGCTTTAAAGAACATTACATAAGGGAGAAACTGAAACTGAAAGATTTGTCCATGCAGGCCCAAAGCTTTGAGTGCTTAGCACTGAGGTTTGGGTTGGTATCCTTGCATATTCAAGCACATTTGTGCTAGGGATGGACCAACATGTGATGTTTGAGGACATTAAGGTTCTATGAAATCCCTGAAGTTCTGTTCACCTTTTTCAATTCCTGAAGAATAGTAGCCTTTTCTCCTCCTCCTGCTCCTCCTCCTCCCTCCACTCCCCAATTGGGAAAGGTCTAGGTCACTGCAAGAAAAAGAGGTGGTGGCCATCAGAAAAGCATGTTGGCTCCCATCGACACACCTGTGTAAGACGGTTGACATGTTTTGCCTAAGACTTTGTGATCGGCCGTAACTTAAAGCTATAATATGATGGCATTTCGGTTGCACCCGTTTGAATCCACCCCTTTTCTTCCAGACCTGCCCACTACTTCAGAGAAGCCTCACAGAGCTTTTCCAGCATTCAGCACTCAGCCTGAAAGAGGTTCAACACACCAGTTACAGAAGGAATAGGAGGAGACTGAGCAGCAGACCATTATCAGATCACCTTTCTTCGGTGTCCACTAGTGGCACATGCATGCCAGATTCCACTTGAGCTGCAGGTTTGGAATGCCAAACATTCAGGTTTGTATTGCTTCACATCCTGCTAAAGCCAGGCAACCCCATGCTCAGCAACTTGGGCTTGTTTGCATAATAGCTTGATTTGAGTTCCATTTTTGCCCATTGACCTTTTTAGACATTTTCCTGCTACTTCTCCTGCAGGGGCACTTGAACACTTAAGTGGTATCCTCGACTGAGCAAATTTGGCAACATGTCAAGCAGAGTTATTTGGGGATGTATTTACACTTGTCAGCTCTAGTACTCTCCAGGCAATTGAGCTTACTTCCTGCCTACATAAAAATGATTTCATTAACAGGATATGTTTGGTTATTACCATGTGTTGTCATTTTGCAATGTTTTGGTTCCAAACCATGAAAGACCTAGTGACTGTTATATACAAACTAATGAAATGCCCTCCTGAAAGGGTGGGAGAATTTGATTTCTGCAGCAAGAAATAACTTTTCATTGTGAGCCTGAAATTTGCAAATAAGGAGAACTGGAGGAGAGGGTAAGTCTACACAAAGTCCTTTGACTTGAGAACTATTCCTAGGAGGGTATGGCATTTCACACAACCATAAAACTGGAGGAACTATTTTAGAAGAACTTATATAGGGAGATATGAATCTGCAAAACTTGAACTTGCTAAAGTTCCCTGAATTCCATCTCTAAACTGTCTGACTTGAAATGCATCAGATTGTGGGCTTTGTTTGTGTTGAAATGAAATCCAATGCAGGGTTTTTGGGGTCCACAAATCAAAGTCCAAGTTCAGTCCAAAAATGTGAATTGGGTAAAGTCTTGATGAGAAAAAAAATGCAGAGAAAATGATGAGAAAAAAGAAGAAGCTGAAATGCATTTCTCATACTCTCCAAACCTAAAGCAACCCCCTTCTTAAATCAGGATATCCAACACTAAAGCATTCTCAACTGATGCTGATCAGTCTCGTTTTAAGGAACTGCTGCAAGGCAGGGCCCACCAACCCCTTTTCTCCTCACATTGCTTCCAAAAAGAAGTCTCTTTTCATATTCATCAGCAATCTGCCTTCTTGCAACTTAAGATCCTTAGAACAAGCCCTGCCTTCTGGGGAATCAGAGAACAGGTCTTTGCTCTCTTCTGCATGCAAACCATCCATCTCTGTAAAAAGTGATATTGTGAGACGAGCAAGCAGCCACTCAAGAAAAGATAACAAGAGCACCTTAACATCTTAGAAGCAAAGTTGGAATGGGGTTTGTAGCTCATCTAATTCTCTCTTGACAGAGGAAATCCAGAGCTAGAACATCCTTTGTAGGTAATGGATACCATTGTCAAATGGTACTTGCCATCAGGCATATTCAATATAGTTCTGTCTTGAAGGCCAGCAGAGAACAGATCAAGGCTTTCTTCGAGGTAGAAGAACACAGGCACCTCACACAGAGTTGATTACTTTGGATCACCATTGATTTGCTGCAAATGTATCCCCAGGCGGTGTGGTGAGATGGGACCATCAGAATGTGCTTTTGGGGATTGCAGGTCGTTCTGGATCTTGCCTTTTTACACTGCAGGTGGAGCAGTACATTGAATGGCATTCCAAGTAAAAAAAGAAAGAAGGATAAGGGTTAACTTTCTTCCTGCCCTACAATTCATCTATAAATGAGTATCCTGCACTCTGGAGTGATGGTTAGTCATGCAGCATTCACACACATGCACACACACACCCATGCACAATGCAAACTTGGAAGTAGTACAGCCCAGGAATCAAGAACAATTGTACCACAGGAGAAGTTCTTTGTGTGGACTAAGATGGAGCATATTTCAGTGGACAAGGCTTTTCCAAACTGCACAGTTGAGACTGCTGTCAGCCTTGACTTTAATTAAACCCTGATGATTTTCTTTGCAGCTGTAGTATGGCCTCATTACATTATAGCAACATTTCCAAAATTGTTAATAACCAGGGTCTGGTCTCTTTCTGGCTTGCAAGTGGAGGCAAGCACCTGCCATGCTCAGAAATATGAGGGGGAACCCAAAAAATTCCAGGAATTATCTTCTGGAGGGTGGAGCCCTGGTAGTACAGGCTTCCTCCCCCGCCAGGTGAGTGTTCTAGGAACCCACCTGCATCATTGTACCCAGCTGGGTTGTCGTGAGGGGCTGTGTTTGGCTTCAGTGAGGTTTTTTTTGGAGACTCTTTCAACGCCTTTTCCTATTTCATGATGACTGATTTACATGAACAACATGCAGTGGTGAAATTTTGTTTCCTGTTGGGGAAAAATGTGGCAGAAATTGTTGTTATGCTACAGGCAGCTTACAAAGAAGCTGCTCTGAATAAAACACAAGTTTACAAATGGCTTTCCCATTTTGAATGAGGCAAAATGTTGATTGACAATCCATCTTGTTCCAGGAGTCCTTCAACCAGCCGAACTGAAGAAAATGTAGTAAAGATTCATCTTGGAAGACTGCCGTTGGACCATTGATGAACTTATGGGGTTGACTGGGGTGTCATGGAGTTCCTGTCGATGAATTTTATTGGACAATTGGGAATGAAATGGGTTGGAGCAAAATTCTGCCTCACCTACTCATGTCTGTAAAAAGAGACAATAGCTTGGCTGCATGCTGTGCTTTGAAGGAGCAGTTGAAGGACCCTAATTTTTTTTTCCAAAAGTCATAACTTTTGGAGATGAATCTTGGTGCCATGCCTACAACCCTGAAACAAAACAGCAATCCAGCCAATAGAAAACTGCCACTTTCCATGACCCCAAAGAACCAACAAGTGAAGTCAAACATGAAAACAATGATCATCTCTTTCTTTGACATGAGAGGGATTGAGCACTCGGCATGTGTTTCTCCAGGTCAAACAGTCAACCAAAGATTTCATCCCAAAGTTTTGAGAAGGCTGTGCCACAATTTGTGGAAGAAATGTGCTGAGGTGTGACAAAGAGGCAACTGGTTCTTCCACCATAACCACACATCTGCCTACACCACACTGAGTGATCAGCTGGTTTTGGCTAAACGCAACATGAACCTTGTGCCCCACCCTCCCTATACACCCAACCTCACCCCATAAGATTTTTTTTTTTTTGATTGTTTCCCTGGATGAAAACAGTCCTCAAAGAAAAATGTTTTGCCAATATGAAAGAGGTGAAACAAAAAATGGCAGAAGCACTAAAAGGCATCAACATTGACAAGTTTGAAACCTCTTTTGAGCAGTGGACAAAATGTCTTGATAGGTGTATTGCATCAGATGGAGTGTATTTTGAGTATGACGGAAGTCTGAACATGTAAAAATACATAATTTTTCATAAATAAATTCTGGGTTTTGTGGTCCTCCCTCATATATCTGCAGTGTCATATTGCCACTTCATCCGAATTCATATTATCTCCCAATATCAAATCCACCTTTTAGAGAAGTCTTTTTCAAAGTTTGTTCTGATTCAGTCCTTATTGAATTGCAAGTGCCCCCCTCCACCCCCACCTTGCACATGGAAATCTCTGTTTATTTTCAAGTGCAATTCCCCAAATATAGGCAACAATTGTGTGCATTTTTGGAAAAATGCACATTAGTCTCCTGTTGCTTAAAGAGTAAATGTGCAGCTTTTCAAAGTACACATTTTATGTGCATTTTTAAATGCAAGCATGGTTCTTTCAATACATTTTAATATTTAGGATTCACTATTTAAGGTCTGCTCTTCCCTTTCTCATAGTCCCCATGGGACTGATTTTGAGATAATTGCCTAGGCTTTTCCACTGGAAGATTTTTTGCATGACTGTAAAGCTCAGGGTATGTCTTTCTTTTGCACATGGGCAGCGTGGTTTCAGCTCCAGCTCCATGACATGGAAGAGCTCAAATCAAGACCAAGGGCCTAAATATGTAACAGAATAAAGGGAAATGAAAAGGATATGACCTGAAAGCACATGAGAGAACCACCATGCAGAAGAGCAGAATGGTGGATGTATGAATCCATGACAGTGTTACATACAGTAAAAAGTTGCATTTGTGTTTCAAATTTCCATTAATAATGTATTCTTTGCCAGCCAGGGACTTGGCTTGATTTGATGATGGATGGTTTCCTAAATCTTTTCTCCAACTTATATTTTTTATTATTTTAGTTTTAGGCTGAAAATAAAGCAAATAAGTGAACTGGCATACATGAAATAAATAAAAGCTAACAATAGGTAAGAAGAAATGAAATGAGTTTAGGTGAGCTGAATGGTACAATCAAGGGGAAGTTCTCTAAGGAGCTTGAATATTTGCAAGGTTTTCATAGTTGCTAATTTTCTTTCCCAACAGAGTTGGCCTGCTGGTTTCATGCAGGCTCAAATGGCATCTTGCAAGTAGCCTAGTGCTACTTTTCTCAACTCCTCATTTAAGCCAAAATTAGCCTGAGCAAGTTGAGCAGAAGGTGGCATGCAAATGTACCAATAGCAATAAGTAAATATAAACATCTGGATTGTGGTTGCTAAATAAGCCACCCCCAGAGAGAGAGAGAGAGAGAGAGAAGAAGAAGAAGAAAGAGAGAAATAGATTTTTAAATAAACTGTATTTTGACTCTTAGGAAGATCTAATACCAGGCTCTTGTCTCCCATCAAGTGATACATTAAATATCTCCCTAACAGTCAGGAAGACTGAGATGCAGTGGGTATTGGTGGGGATCATTTCTTTTTTTATTCTTTTCGGTATATATCCATAGGAGGGTATGAATTTTGTTAAGTCCATTCCATCAGCATTTCATAAATTCTCAGGCAAGTTTTGTTCCTGTAGGGATGCAAAGATCAGGCTCGAATTTGGCACTCTTGTACTCACGGGACCTCTTTCTCGTGTTTGGCCCTGGCTGGGAAGCAAACTTCTGTGAACTTCAGTAAATATATGTAGCAGCTTCCTGTAATGTATATATGTAATGTATCAAGTCTTTGTCTCTAAAAATGCAGTTTAGTGGCGAATTCAAACAAAAAGGTGCTTTTTTTGTTTGCTTAGGTAGGAGCTTTTTCAAAGCCTCCATGAAATTGTAAATGTTATCAAACTAATCCAATTCAAGATAATAAATATTTTTAAAAGCAAGGAAAGGCATGCAATATCAGCATGCAATCAGATAATGTGCTCTACAAGGACTTACAAAGAAAGGACGTTTTCCAGTCACACCCAAGAATGATGAGGAATGGGGTTTGATGAATCTCACTGGGGAATGAGTTCCAAAATAAGGGGGCTACCACTGAGAAGACTCTACTTTCTACCAAGCTGACCTTCTTTTAAAACTCCCCCAAATGTCAGCATAGTCTCAGATCCAGTGTCAAGGCATGGAAAGGTTCATCTGGGCATCAAACAAATCACTCCTGCCCTGCCCTGCCCTGCCCTTTCCGGTCCTTTCCAATGCAGAAACCAAGGAACAATTGATGTTGCTTGCAGAAGGTGGGAGAGAGCAGTGGAACTCCAAGTAGTGCTGGAGAGGGAAATGGACAAGGTCAGAAGTGTAGACAAAAGGCACAGCTGGGGTGTGAAGTCGAGTTGCTGTCAGCGCTGCAGCTGCATCACAGCATGAATATTCTTTCTTGCATTGTTAGCTCTTCTGCATTCTCACCCCACTGCCCCCCCTTTTGCTCCTCTTATTGTAAGTACAAATTAGTTCCTATATTTCTCAGATGAAAATAAGTAACATCCTCACACAAGATTGCCTCTAGAACCCACCCAACCTCTTTCCCAACATTGGTCAAGGCTTTACTCCAGCTGGTATATACTGTACTAACGTACTGCGTAACAGTGATGGACAGGCTGGCTGATGGCCCCTCATCCAGGACTCTATGAGCTTTAGAAGTGCTATCTTTTAAAATGAACGGCACCCCCACAAATAGCCTCACTATCATGCAGCACCATGGATAGCTCCTATAAACTCAAAGTAAAATTTCAATAAATAAGGAACCCCACTGACATAGGGGTCACCTGGAGAGAGAGCTGGCCATTTCGCTGTTTCTCTCTCCATGGATTTTCCAGTCTTAAGTCTTTTTCTTTCTCTCTCTGCACCATTTTGCAATCTTCTTCCTGCCATTATCATTAAGTTAGCACACATATTCAAATGGACTGCTGGTCACTTTTTTAATATACACACTTTTAGATTCAGAGTACTGCAATGCCAAATATAAAGAAGCAAAACTATTAAGGACTGCTGCCTTTCTGTTCATGTGTTGGTTTGGAAAGTGTGAATCAGCTTATTTCTTATTAAAACATAAAGCAAACATTTTTCTCCCTCAACACTGATTTGCTACAGCTTGACTTCTTGTTTTAAAATACAAGAACTGTTTGTTCTAGGAATGTATGACAATTGTGTTTCACTTTTTGGAAATCATATGAGCATGTCCCACTTGCAATTCCAAATGTTAATATGAACAGAAGCACTTTTCATTCAAGAAATGTTAGCAGTATTCCAAGCTAGTGACCAATTTCAAAAAGATGTGTATTTTTGTTAAATACACACAATGAAATGCCCATGTATCAAACACTCACACAAATAATTTCATGCATCGAAATGCACATTTTTCTGTTTAAAATGCACACTTTCCTCATATGAACAAGCTGTAAAACACATGGATTTGCAAATGTGTGAAAATGAGTTTCAAAATGATGTAGGGAGCATTACATTCTCTTAGCAATAGTTCAAACTCAGAATTCTTTTTGATCTGAGGACAAACTTAACAATGATGCTATAATTCAAACAAGAAAGATTTGCAACAACATGTTGCACTGCTGAGTTCCAGTCCATTTGCCATGTCCACTTATAGGATGCATGATTTTATCTTCCCTCCACAACAGACACACCTTTTCCATATGGAAATCATAAGGTTTCTGTATGCTCCTTAAAAGTCAAGGAGTTTGCCATGGCCACCAGATGACCCACACCCCCATTAAGTTTTGTGTGTTCCCCTTCTACCTGGACTTTCCACTTTTCTTCCACTTAGATTCTCCACTCAGTCTTTTCATGCGGTATTTATTTATTTATTTATTTATTTATTTATTTATTTTATTAGAACATTTCTATGCCGCCCCTTGCCAAAGCCTCGGGGTGGCTTACAACACAATAAAATACAATACAAAAATAACAATATAAAATTAAAATTAACAATATAAAATACATAAAAATATAAAAGATATAAAAGAAGTTATAAAAGAAAAGAATATCTGTGCATGTGTTCAGACCTTGAAATTCCCCCAAGCCCGATGTGACTATCAACAACTTTTGCATGGATGGCATCATTTTGACCCCATAAGAATTGGCCCTTGCCTCTGAACATCAGTAATAGAGCACATAATGATCCTTGCTGAGAAAGCAGTGTGAGTTCAATAGGATTTTGCATCTGAGAACATGGCGATGGAACCCAAATCAAAAGATTGCTCATGGCAAAAGATTGCTCATGGCAGCTCTCATCTTTAGCCATCACACAGACTGAATTAAAGAATGGCTTCTGAGGTACCCGTGTTCATGACACATCATGCACCGTCCATGCTGCCTGCAGTGCAATGTATTTGACTTGTACCCAATATTATTTTCTTCTGTTCCCTTTTTTGGATTTTGGCAGCAGCAGCAGAGGAGCAGCAGAGGCCAGGGGAGCAGCGAAGGCAGGGTAGGAGCTTGGGCAGAGGATCGGGTGGAGAGGAGGAGTGTAGAGGAACTAAGGCAGGGCTAGAGAGGCCAGAGAGGCCCAGGAGGAAGCAGAGGGGGTGGGGCCAGTGCTCTCTGAGGCTTATAAAGCCACACTCAGCTGCTGGCAACACGCAAAGGGCAACATGGCAAGGGCATCATCCCTTGTTTATCTCCCTTAGTTGGGGCCCAGGTTAGAACACAGAAAAATAGAAAAAAAGCAAGTCAGAAGGGGTCTCCCAAGCCATCTAGTCTGACCTTCGGCTCCAGCTGCCTCCACTCATGATATGCCTACCAAGTGCATATCCAGTCTATCCTTGAACACCCTCACCAATGGGGCTCCAACCACCTCCTCTGGTGGCTCATTCCATACTCTAGAGGTCCTAGCCATCAGGAAGTACTTCCTGGCATCCAAATTGAACCTTGGTTCACCAAGCTTGGTTCCCTAAGCCTCCAAGAGGCTCTTTTAGCAACTTATATGTCTGTGAGGGGTTGTCATGTGGAAGAGGGCCGTGAGCTATTCTTCCCCACAGTGGAGGGCAGGATGCATTCCAATGGGGCAAAGCTCAAGAAACCAGGCTTCAGGTTGGATGTCAGGAAGTATTTTCTGAAGATCAGGATGCCTAGGATATGGAATGGGCTTCCAAGGGAGGTGCTTGATTGGACAACCACATGTGGGGGATAACGTGAGCGGAGCTGTCTGAAGCCGGGAGTCAGACTAAATGGCCCAGGAGGTCCCTTCTGACTCACTATGTTTCTATGTTTCAATCTATAGTGCATTGCAAACTTGAGGTCTATCAATGGGGAGAGGGGAAGGCAGTGGAATATACAATTTTCTTCTTGCACAAAGCAGTTCATTCTCAGTTGCTGTATTAAATTCTTTCTTATTTGAAATGGTTTCTGGCAGTATAAATCATTCAAGTTTACATGTTTTGTTGTTGCTGTTGCTGGGGCAACTGTTTGGCTAATTGAATTCCAGAGCACCTCCATTGATTTCCAGACTGTGATAAAGGGCATGCATATTTTGTAACAGCAGGATGAAATTGAAGGAGTGGGCACCCAGAGTATTCGGGAAAAACTAGCATGGCCTCAGTCTTCTGGGCTGCCTTGTACAAATAGCTAATGACCTTTAGCAACCTGTGCAGTCTTTCAAGTGCATTCATACCCTGGCCCCTCTCCATCTGTTCTTTCTCCTCTCATGGCCACCCCCCAACTTGGCTCACTTCTCCACAACCCAAATCGCACCCTCCATTTCCTCACTGCAACCTTTTACTGCACATGGTATCCTCTAAGCTCCCTGTTCTTCTCCCCAAGTTGGTCTTTTAGTTCAAGCACACATTAAAACCTTCCTTTTGGAGCGATGACATTTAGCTTTCTTTTCCCTTTCTCCTCCCTACCCCTCCATCCTTCCCTTTTATCTGGTGTGTTCACTCTGCTACCTCACAAGCTTGTGGTCAAGGTCTCTTGCCTTTACTTGCATGCTTCTGGTACTGCTCCAATGTACATGCACAGTTGCTGGACTGACAGATTTGCCCTTATGACAGTAGCAGGGTCAGAAAATAAAAGCAGCAGCAGAAAAAGAAGCACAATTAAAAAATGTGTGTGGGTAATTTAGGTTTGTAAAGGAGAAGGGATGGCAGCCAAGCAAAGAGTGGGAAAGGAGGTCTGATAAAAAAGGGGAAAAAATGAGGTGTATTCTACCAATCCTGGAAAAATGGCAACTGTTCACCCAACTTCACAAGGGTTGCAGAAAACTTCCTTTGAACCAATCAGTGTTCTGCAATTTAGCTGTCCTTTGAAATTTGCACTTCCTTGAATTTTGAAATGCAGTTCTCCAGTTTGAAAAAATGTACATGTTAAGCAAAATTATGCGCAAAATATATGCATTTGTAGAAATGCACACAAAACATATCTATGGATATTCGTGGTTTTTGTTTGTTTTTAATCTCTGCATTTGTGATGAACCAAATTTAAGACTAGGAACTGAGTGAAACCAAAACTGCCAGACTCACTTGCCCTCAGATTTGCAGTGTCTATTCAACTGCCATTGTTGGGACAGCCTTTTGATTTGGCAGAACTTCACTCCAAATTACGCAATAGGTCAGTGCATGTGCTAATAGGCAAACCAACTAGATTTCAGCCAACACGGTTAACCTTTGCTATTCATACTTCCACAAACACTTATGAATTTTTATGTTTGCTTCTTTTTAAAGGTGGGAAGTGATGTGGAAAGAGGATGAAACAACTCAGGATCAGAAAAATGCATCATCTTATTTAGTGTCTGTATCCCATCTTACAAACAGATCCTGGAGTGGTACAGTGCTGAGCTGAAACAAACTGAGAAAAGAATGAAAGCATTACAAGCAAGATAGCCTACAAATTTAGCTGGTCAGCAAGAAGGTCTTCCTGGAGCAATGATGTATTTCACAGGTACCAGAAACAGCACAGTGTTGGTACTCCCTGTTTGTTCAAGGCAGGGAGTTCCATAGAAAAGGGGCACCCACACTGGAGGCTCTCTTGCTACTCTCCAGTTAGACCACATGTCCATATGGAACCACCAGGAGGCTCTGAGGTCTCCCACTGACCTCAGAGTTTGGGCAGGTTCTTAAGGGAAAGGGTGCTCACTTGGGCATCCCAGCCTCAAATTTTCCAGGGCTTTGTACACTAGTTATAAAACCATAAACTGGGCCTGGTAGAAAATAGGTAGCCAGTCAGCAAGGGAGCCAAATGCTGCAAAGAGGCAGCTCCTGATAGCAGCTGATCTGCTGCATTCTGCCCCATCTCTGGCTCCTGGAGCAGCCTTTAGGGCAGCTCCATGTCAGAAAGAAACCAAGAGTTCTGTCCATTCCTACCCAAGGCCGAAGAATGTGATAATTCTGCTAGTTGGCTGGCTGAGTATCTGGGGTCATAGGAGGTTCCAGGAAGTCCGCTGGTCATTAGGCAGACATGTATGATGTCCCTTTGGGCATGTTGTCATGTGCAGAGACAGCATGCACCATGCCTTATGGAGGAGGGCCAGTGGTCTGGGGTCACTTGACTGCACTACATTAAATGCTGAGCTGGATGCCAATCACTGATGTCCCAGATGGGCACACAATGCATTTGATAACCTTTTCAAGGTCCATAAATGTCTTCCCTGATTGCCCTTCAGAAGATAGCTTTCTTTTCCATCTGCAGAGGCATTGGGACAAACAGGGGTTGTGCTCCCAGGATTAGAAAGAAAGGTTAGCAATAATATCTTATGCACCACTGGTCTCATGGGGGCACAGCGTATGATGGGACCAAAAGCACTTTCTCTTAAGGTCAATGAAATGCCACAGAGGTCTAGGAGGGTTACATGACTCAATCCTCATATTTTTGCTATCACCGCTACCAGTTTTCAACACCAAGTAACAACCAGATTCAGTAACCTTACCTTTATATTAGAAGATTTTATCTGAAATCTTGCAACTGGAGAGTACAAAACAGATTTGGCCACATCTGAGAACAGCATTTCTGCTGGTGGCTGAGAAGCCCTAAGAAGATACATTATCACCTTCCAGAAGAGGGTGGTAAACGAAGCTATGGGAAAGAATTGAACTCGTTCAACTAATGATGTGTGTACAGGACCCAGAAGGTCAATCGGGTATGGAGAATGGTCATATCATGTGCTATATTCTGAAGTACTGTAATAGATCATCGATTTCTTTCATGGACATGGTGGCAGTGCGGATGTGATGATTTTATCTGTCAGGATGCAATATGTGAACATTCAATAATAAAGGTATTCATGAGTATTGAACCAAGTATCCAGCACTGGCCTTAGTTGTCCAAAGTGGGATTATTTCTATGTTTAAAATGCCAACTGAACTCTTTGCTCACCCATTCCTTGAGAAAAGATAAGCAATAAGTGAATCTGTGAATGTTGGTCATGGGAAATTTCTCCAGCTTCCTCTGCAAGGTTTGTTATGTCCCGGAAAGCTCCTTCCAGAAACATTGTGTTTTTCTGCAGACATTTTTAAACACCCACATGCGTTTTTCAAATGTGTGTATTTTCTATGCATGTTTCCCATCACTAAAGTATCTTGTGTGCATTTTAGAAAAAAAATTGTTGCACATTTTTCAAACTTGTGAATTGGGTCAAACATATATATTTTGTTTTGTTTTCCAGAATGCAGAGCAACCTAACAAATGTACGGAGTTCTGACTTCACATTGAATCATATAGGTAAAAACTGAGTTAATCTATTAAGGAAAAAGAAACTTTCTGACACATCCTTAAATGGAGTGGAAACATTGGACAAAAATAATCTGAAAATAAATTATTCCACTGCTAGCTAGGAAAGTCCCCTTATTTAGGACTCTAGTGGACCAGTGCCAGGCAATACTGAGCTAGAGCAAAACCTGGTCTTTTATACTGAGCAGATTTTAAAATCTGAATATGGCAAGTGTCAGAATCCCTGAATCTCAATTTGAGAAGAGGAAATAAAACTCGGGTTCATGGGAAAGATCAAGCGTCCAGACCATCTGAGGCTTTATTGTATTACCCCAAGGTTTCCGTGGTACTCACAATAATGCATGCATTACCGGACAGGCAGAGGTGAACTCTGCTGCAAAGCTTCAACACAACTACAGAGTTTTTATACACTCCCAGGTGCAGGGCAATTGATGACAGAATGCAGAGATTACAATAAGATTCTGAGGTCACATACAGAACAGATAAAGGAATGTCAGTCAATCACACAGTAACAATGAGATTACAATATTTCTAATTGCCTGAATTGACACTTTAGTTCAGTAGCTTGAACCCATCTCCAGGTCTGCTCAGACATGTAAATTCAAGCTACTGAGAAACCATGCATGAGCTCAAGACTCTTATCTAGACTCCAGACATTCTGAATTGGCCAGGGCACATGGAGCCTCTGGGCTAGGAAGATACTTCCTTGAATTCCAACAATGATTATTTAATTATTGTGAAGGTATACAATGTAAATTCAGACTAAATGACCTGTGTACTGTAACTTACAGCTAAAGGTGAGAGAAAGGACTGGGGGAATGCCATTTTAAACAGTGACAGCTTGGTTTTAAAAAGGAAGACAGGATTTGATCCCACAATGCAAAAAGCACACAGAAGTAATGCTTTTCAGACAGGATTTATCCAAATTTTCCCAACACAAGCCATTCATGAACTGAGAGCCAGTGGGCTGGCAAATGGTAAAGATGCTGACTGTAGGCTACCTGGAAATCTCGATGCTACTATTTCTACTCCAAAGACTTAGGATGCATCTCAGCAAATTTCTAGTCCTCATGATTGTGGTATGAGTGTTTTAAACCCTTTCTGCAAATCAGAAAGGATCTGGGTAAAAATTAGTACGGACTGTCTGAACAACAACAGCAGCAGCAGCAGCACTTCTTCCCCGCATATATACAACACACACAGTGAAATCCCTGTTCCCATTGACTCCAGAGTAAAGATGAGGAAACAATTTGGTTTCAGTTTGCAAATCATCAGACTCTGTTTCCTTTGCCACCCTAAACATGAGAAGAGCTGCATTTTAAGGAAACAGACAAACTCAGATGCATTCGAAACATCTGAAAAGCTGCACTCTATAAAATACAGAGTGTGTGTGCATGTGCACGTGCATGTATGCTGGAGTCAATGAGAACACACACTTTTGGAAAATATGCACCACTGACTTGTTCACCATTCAAATTGTGGGTTTTCTTTTGGAAGGATTAATTAATTATCAATCGATCAACAGAAATGGGTTAATTAATTTATTAACAGAAATGGGATTGAGGCAAACCAAGCGTTGAAATGGAGTTCATGCTATCTTCATGAGCACATCTGATTCTGCTCTGCCAAGACTGCAACAGCAGGATGCTGTTGCCAGTCACACGACAACTGCCAGCCAATGGGATTTTTGAGTTTTCCTTTTATGAGTGTTCTTGCACTGAGTGTGACAGCATCACCCAGCAGGTAGCAAGGCAGGGCCACATGAGCAGTCTTCAGTGGGTTTGCCCAGGTGGCTTTCTTGGCTAACGTTCACTTCTTGGCATTTTCATGGCTGGCCTCATTAAATACCTCTTCAGCTATTCTTTGATTCTGCAATCACATCATCTCTTATTGTCAACATTAACTATCAAGATGAGATGCCAGTGTGCAAGCTACTCATAGAAAAAGCAATGACACAGCATTAAAATGAAGACAAAGGACATTTTTTTTAGGTTATGAGTGCAACCTACTGTCTGCTCAGCATGTCTACTCAGAAGTGCTTCCAACTGGGTTCAGATAAACACATGTGCATGTACTTTGCAGCCTGGAAAATCTAATACCTTCAGGTTATTCATTTAATACATTTATCTTTGGCTGCAAATATTTTCAGCAGAACTGTGAATGCCTCCCTTTTCAAACATATGTTTTCAGTGTCCATTGACCTATTTATTTGCTTAAATTGCCCTCAGTTTCTCTCACTTTCACTTTCCTTGGTGCCATAATGGAAGGAGCTCAATATTATGAGTTCAATATTCAACTCCTATTGAATAATGGAGTTCAATATTATGAACTCCAAGGCATCATGATTTCACTCTATACATCTTATGAAGCAGAAGACAATACTAAAATAAATGTGATGTCTTGAAGTTTCCACAAGATTCTTTGCTGCTTTTACTACAAGAGTTTCCACAAGATTCTTTGCTGCTTTTACTCTCTGGGAGCTGCAGTATAGCTTTGCTCACATTAGCTAAATACAGAGTTTTGTTCATAGGTTTTGTCCCCGACACACTTCATAAGACTTTAGATACAAGATAATACAAGAGAAAGGACCAATGGGTATATTCAACAACAGTAGATACATCATGCAAACTAAGGATTGATATGAATTTTGTTTCTTTTCTGAATATGTCGCATTCATATAACAAAACATGAATGCAAGCAGGAACTCTTTTTTCAAGAAGTGTTGACGAGTTCCTAAATCTTTGTTTATATTTGAAAATGTGGAAATTTTACAATGCACACTTTGAAATGACACACCCACTGTCCATTTTCATGAACTAGCCATGCAGGAAAAAGTGCACATTTGAAAAATATCCACAGAAATGTGGGATTTTCCCATCTGAAATGCACACGTTTCATTCAGCTGAATAATGAAAATGGGAGTGATTTTGGGAGAATTTCAATGAGATAAAAAATGGATGTGTCTCCCATTCCCATCATAAACTGGGCCTATCTATTTCATGTGAATCCAGTCATAATTATCTTCAGTCCGATGTCTGCATTGACCTACTAATGTAAAAGTAAACACAGAGACACTCTTACTCTATTTCTCCATTTTGTACGCAATTTCCCCTAATTTATCTATTTTGTATTAAAATTTCCCTAAAGTATGCATCTTTGTACACAGTTCTCTCCTTCTCCTGCTCCTGCTTCTCTTCCTCCTTGTTGTTGTTGCTGTTTCTAATATGACTTTTCCCACCTCTTGCAAGGAACTTTCTTAGAATTCCTGCACTCTATTTTAGTCACACATCAATATTGTGAGCTAAATTAGGTTGACAGTCAGTGACTGGAACAAGGTCTTCCTGTTAGATTCAGCGCCAATGGTTACTAGAACCTGAAACTCCCATGTCTCAGTTCAACTCCTATGCCAAACATCTCCCTTTTGAGCAAAATAAATTAACAAATGTATGGCAGAATTTAAGAAAGTGTACAGTCTGAAGTTTAGGAACTGTGAACCAGGTAGATTTGCACAAAAATGTAGACCAAACAAAATTTCCACAATCCCAATTTGAAACAGGACTATAAACATTGGACAAATGGACAAATCTCATCTGGGAACCTTTGGAGGTTCCGACAAGCACCTCTGGCCTATTCAGGGGACAAAGGGACTACAGACAAGGAGAATAGAACTTAAGTTTGTTTATTGATAATCTGCATCCATATTTTATCATGATATTCAATGGGTGATATATCATCTCTGACACAGGTGATTTTTCTATCTTCTGAAAAATCCTTGAACCTAAAAGTAGGATCCCTTGCCTGAGCCAGACCCCCATGTTCAGAACAGATGTTTCCAAGAACAGGGTATACTGACTTCTGAGTTTCGCACTGTCAGTGACTTTTAGCCAAAATTCATGATGATCAGGCCATTCCTGTTGTTTAGCACTGTAGAATGGAAGTCCTTAATTTGGGGTGGATCCTTTCATAATCCTGCAGCTCCCTTTCAAGTAGGCTCTGGCAGTCTGTCATTTAAGTAACTTATAAAGCATTTCTGCCAACAGCAGGCTTATATTGGATAGTTGTGGCACAGGAAATTTTGCCTATAGAAGTGAAATATGAAAGCAACCTGGCCAGCAAGCTGAAGAATGCCTTTTTGTTATAGGACTATTAAAACCCTACAGTTCCACAACAACGAATGGAATTAAAAGAACAAAGGTGGGTGAAGCGTGGGTGTCATTTGCAATGTTCTCAGATTCAGTTGGACAGGAGCCCCAGTACCCAGCTCTGTAGCCTTTGAACAAAAAACAAATATAACCAACCAAGGACAGTCAGAATGGAATCTGGGTGGCCAGACCAAGGATATCCAGCAGATTTTCATCCCTCCCATGATTCCTCATAGTTCCGTAGCTGTGGCAACAAATGACAACAAATTAGTGGTAATCAGAGGTAGCAAAACCCTTAACTGGATAAAAAGGCTGCATACTTATATAAAGTCTTCCCCAGGAAATAAACTTACTCAACCAAAAGCATATTTTTAACATGCTCATCAAAACTGGAAAATGCTGATGCAGCACTAGTCCTAAATATTCCTGGCTATATTCTGCATTAATGGAACAGAGTTCAAGCAGAAGCACCATCCCAATACTTTCTAGGCCTGTGCAATAGAATTGGAATACTCATCTAGCACTTCAAAGGATTTCTAGGTAGTAAACCAGCGTATAAACCCTTTGCAGCTCGTAAATAAGGATGGGGAAAAATTTGATCAGCTCACATTTAAATCGAACCTACATAATCTTGTGAACCACCATACAAAATGCTCAGCCATCCTTTGAAACACATACTTTTCTGAATTTCCCCATGGATTTCTCCAACCAAAGAATGAACACAAAAGCATATTATGGAAAATAATCTTCAAAATGCATGAAGATGCATATACCATACACCAACAGTGCACACAAAAGTGCAAATGAATTTCCTTGCAAACTTTAACTTTCATTTAAATCAAAGTTCAAGATAAGCTAAACTAAAGACTGGAGAAACAGGAAAAGCTAAAAAGGACAGAATCATTCAACCCTGCACATGACCTACTGTGGAACTGTTTTCTCGCTTTCTAATCCTTGGGCACGGCATATCTTTGGCCTGCCAAATTAATTCACTGGTGCCAATCCACTTTGATTTGGCTGTGTGAGGTTGCTACAATTATTTTATGATCAATAAATATCCAAGCAGACACTGTGAAATTTCAATCTGAAGAATTCATACCATTAAGGTTGATATTATATAGGCAGATATAAATAAAAAAGAAATTGTCAGTCAAATCCTTGGCAGCCGGAGTCCAGCGTCGAGAGCAATATATTAAATTTACTCTACAAATCAACTTTACAGCTTTGCCTGGAATGTATAACTGCTAACAGTTGCTGTAGATTTAATGGCAAATAATATGGTAAGTCCCTCTGAGAATGGAAAGGAACATCCTTGGGACAAATAATGTCAGTGGAGAAAAGGAATCTGAATAGAAGCAGTAAGACTGGCTTAGCTTACGTGCATTTGTCTTTTTCTGTTGGTGGTCTTAGTGGCTACTTGACTAAAATAATATTATTCCATAGATGCTAAGCAGTTGTCAAATAGTAGTAGTATAATTTATCTGATTGGTTTGGCAAGTATCTGAAGTGTTAATAGTAAGAAGCAGAACTTGGGTAGCTGGAAACCCCCAGAATTTCACAGATTACTTTGGGGTCCAAGAGGCCTGAAGAAATTGCTAATTTTCTCAGCATGAATGCCAAATTTCACTCCGGACTAAAGCTTGTCCTGTCCTCGGCCAGAGTAAGCATGCTTAGGGGCTCCAAGGCCTTGGCACTTACTGATGACATCATCAGAGTTTGTTAGAGCTTAGAGGCTTCCAGACTTGCTGCATCCCAAAACCATGGAGTCTAGGAGTTTTTGGAGAAGGCAGGTCAGGAAACTAAAGATCTATGGGATCATCAATGGCCTCTTTGTGTGATCAGGATAAGCATCAATGAGAATTGACTGAAAAGAAATGTGCACATTAAGAAGTTGTATCATACATGAGGAATATTGTTATTGTCCCTTCTGCATGAGCTTGCCCTATTTGATCTCACTAAAGTACATCCCTTTTAGCACCTGAGCAATCCACCTGTTTTGTTTGCTTTTCTATGATAGACTTTGTAAATGTCTAAGGAAGAGAGGAAATTGAGCACTTATATAAGCTATATTGGGGCAGAGAAGCTCTCTAGGGCCACATTCCATTGATGGCTGAGATCATCACCCATAGCAAGCAGGGTGGGACCAGAATACCCCCAAAGTCAACAGATTTATTTTAATGATGCTGCTGCCAGTAACTCAGCAGAGGCATTTCAAGCTTCCAGAAGGAAGAAAAAAATACACAAAGGCTGGAAAGCAAGCAAGTGATTAGCAGTCAAGGGGAAAGGGCTTTGGTCAGGAAAGGCAGCCATGAAGAGTCCATGTTGTAACTTATGGCCCATGCAGCTCATGAGAAGCAAAGTACTGCATGTATGTATATATGTATGAAAAGTAGTTTTAACCCACTGTTATTCCTTTGTAATCATCACTGTGTATGAAAAACATAAAAATGCGGTGATACAACACAATAATAAAACATCACAATAAATATATATCAAGCTCATGGAACTGTCCCACCAACTAAGAGCATCATCATCCTTCATCAAGGCATGTTCCAAATCTCTTCCTCACTGTTCAGGGGTCATTCATTTCTGGAAAAATGGGTGGAGGGAAGCTTCAGGTAATTTGAGTGAGATAAGAGAAAATTCAAAGACTTTTATTTTTTAAAAGGTGGGGATTATAGTTGACTAAGATATAGTGGCAGATGTGTGGATATCTTTGGCTGGGAGATTACTTTAATTTTTATACATTTCATTTTTTGAAAACACAACTTGGACCCAAGAATCCCTAAGATATGCCAACCTCCAAATGAACCCCCAGTCTTCAGGGGCTTCTGTTTTTCTCTGCCTCCCCCAAAGTGCTGACCATTCAACCCAGCATTAATCTTGCCCCTCCTTCCAAGAAGTAATAGCAGCAGAGCAACCAAGCCTATAAAATAGCTGCTTCTGATTCTATAGCCTTCCCTTCCCAGAGTTGTCATTGCTTTCTTGCTTTCCCAAGAATGATGTTTTGCTTCATGAAGCATTTAATATCCTCAAGGACTGTTGCAAGATCTTGCCTTGATTTGGAAAACCCATTGTGTAATTGCAAATAAGGTATAGTGGTGTGTTGATCTCTTTTTGGGCTGAAACGAAGCTGTCTTGGTTTTTAAAAGAAGATTGGAATAGAAATATTTCCAATGTATATTCATACTGCATAGACAGATGGATCACATGTAGGATGAAGGGTACCAAAGGATTGTCCAAGCTTCCTTTCTTACTCAGGCTCTGCCAATCAGAGCTGCAAACATGGAATCCTTTATTGTTTGTTGCCCTTAACCATCTGTGCAGCATTTGGAACAATAATTGGAAACCCAGAAGAATGTTGTGCTGAGAAAAAGAAAATCCAAAAGCACCTTACAGCACTGCGATGCAGAGCGGCAGCTTGTCATTTAAGGCCTAGCACTAAGCAGGATTGGAATAGCTTCAACACCACATTGCTGGCCTGCTCCTTCCTCTTTGAAGCACACATGCCCTGAGGACATGCTGCAAGAAGTATAATGCCAAAACTTCCAGGTGAATATCAGATAGTTAGGGCAATATGGATTTCCAGTCCTACACCCCACCATCTCTCCAGGGGGTTCCTGCCATTTCTTTGCACTGCCCTTTTTGACCCTTTGGGCAGCTCATTGCACCTTGAAGCGGGACAGCCCTCTGCTGCTTTTAGTAGCAATTCTGAGACACTGGAAGAAAGAACACCAAAAGAAGTACCCCTCAGCTCTGTTTCTTAGAACAAAACTATATTGTGGGTGGCAAGAAATCTACTAGTCTAAGAACATTCAACTCTATTACTACAATGCACCAAGTGCCCCTCTAGTGGCTGGAGGAAGGAGTGAAACTCATAGAAACATAGAAATATAGCAAGGCAGAAGGGGTCTCCTGGGTCATCTAGTCTGATCACCGGCACAAGACAGCTCCGCACGTGTAATGACCAATATGTGGGTGTCCAAGCTTCTCTTGACTGCCCTCACTGATGGGACTCCCACCATCTCCCGTGGAAGCCCATTTCATATCCTAGAGGTCCAAGTTATGAGGAAGTACTTCCTGACATCCATCCTAAAACTCAGTTCCTTGAGCTTTGCCCCATTGGATCATGTCCTTTGCTCAACCACAGAGGAGAACAGGTCATCACCTTCTACCTTGTGACACCACTTCACATACCTGTAAGTTGCTATAAGATCCCCTTTGAGTCTCCTCTAAGCTGAAAAGTCTCAATTCCCTCAATCTCATCTCATATGGCACCCCCTGCATCCTGGCTACCATTCTTATGACCCTGCACTGAACTTGCTATGTCCCTCTTGTAATGTAGAACCCAGAACAGGACACAGTAGTCCAGCTGTGAGTGCACCAGAGTGTTATGAAATGGTACCAGCACCTTTCTTGATCTGGAAGCCACATCTCTGGCTATACATCTAAGGGTGGCATTTGCTTTCTTAGCCATCACATTACATAGATGGCTCATGTTTAGCCATCTATCAACAAATGCCCTCAGATCCCTTTCACAAGTGCTGCTCTCCATCCACTTGTCCCCCATCCTGTACCTATGGCACTGTTTCCTGATTACAAAGTGCAAAACTTTGCACTTATCTGTACTGAGCATCACCCTGTTGTCCCCCACCCACTTCCACAGCCTGTCCAGATCTTTTTGGATCTGGAATGCCTGGTCCTCCATTGTGACCACAACCTCCACTTTGGTATCATCTGCAAATTTGGTCAGCAGACTGGTTATCCCCTCCTCCAGGTCACTGCTAAAAAGGTTGAATAAAATCCATCCCAGAACTGAGCCCTGGGGGACTCCATTCATCATTGGCTGCCATTCTGTTGACTCCCAACTGATAGTCACCCTCTGCTTGCAGTCCATCCACCATGTTCCCCTCATCTAGCCACCTCAAAACCTCATCATAGAATGCCAGAAGGTTTATCTAACAGGAACTATTTTTGCAGAAGCCATGTTGCATGGCTGCCAGCCTTCCTTACCTTCCTTAATACAGTCTTTGAGTAGGCTGGGTACTTCTCAGTGAGTGCACAACCAAGTAGAACATTCTGGAAGAACTTTACATTAAGACCAACATGATACTTCCTACAAATATCTCCTCTCACAACCTAAATACATATAAGAATGTGTATCTATATGATGGCAACATATCATTATGCATGCCCTTGTTGCAGTTCTACATCAGCAGTGGGAAGATTTCTGGTTTATGGGATCTCTTCTGTGCCATACAAGAACCTTGAGATCCACCAGTCAAACGTGCAAAAGAGATATGTATAGAATTAAAGAACTCAGAACTCAAGAATTTCTATTTGAGTAGCAGAATGAGGTAATAGAGCTTCCCTTTGAACATCCATTTACAATTCACAGAAACACAGAAACACACACTCCAGACAGGTGTGCTTCCTTCAGTCCAGCAACAGTCAGGTGTCATTTTGAGACCACTGTTGAGCAACTGGGTGTTAAAGAGGTTTGCTAGCCTGCTTCAACTGCTTCAACTACTATCATAGATTCCCATCTGCTTTCTGTTCTCCCTGATTCCTCATTACTTTATATTATTGTCCTACTGTTTAGGAAGGGAAAAATTACATGATGATTGAGCTGCACTGTTTAAGTATTGCCACACATTAGGGGAGAGGGGGAGAAGGAGAAGCAACATGGCACTGTGCCTCTTGCAAACATGCATTTTTCTTTCTACTTTTTTGGTGAGAACTGTATTCAAAATCCAGAGAGATGTACAGTCTATAGGATAACTACACTCTAACCTGGGTGCATTTCGTAGTCTTGCCCGCATGCTCCAAAATGTGGATGAACCAAATCTTTAGGTTTCCTTAGCTATATGAAATCTGTGGATCTCATTGGCTGCAGGAATATGTGAAGGTCATCTGAATCCAGTCTTCTACTTTTCACTCCCAGATGTGTTGGCCTACAACTCCCATCAGCCCACTGACAGTAGAGTTAATCTGGGAGGAGATACTTGGAGCTGTAGTCCCATACATCGGGAAGGAATGAGTTTGGGGGAAACTAATCTCTTCTACTGCCCATACCAGTATGAGATATGCCTCTGTACAGAATGGGAGAATGCACCTCATGCAACACCTGCCAGCTCTCTGATCGTTGGGTTGATTTGGGTCACCACTCCATGTGTGTCCCTCCTGAAGCTGCATGCCCAGTGGAAGAGTGTGGTGATCCCCGACAGAAGCGTGCCAGTCTTTGGTCAAGGATATACAACAGCTGCACTCCCTTGCTGGGGCCTCCAAACTATGTTTCATGCACAACTCCAAACTAAGTTTCATGCACAATAAAATATAACCTAACCAAATCTACTGCACATCCCTTTGCCTCCTCTCTCTTGGTAGCACATGTCTCTAATCAGCACCAGTTAAAGATTTTGTTGATATTTTCAGTGGGCCCTCTTCTTTTTCAATGCTTCCACTGGTTCTTTCTTGCTACTTTTCCCTGCTGGCCCCAGGTTACACCAGAGAGGAAGAAGATGGGTAGAGTATACAGAGCCTTCTCCATGTTCATTTGGAGAAGGCAAATCAACCAGCAACACAGAAGTGGAGCAGGAGCAGCAGGTCTGGTGAGCTCCAGGGGTGGCTTTGTGGTCCCTACTGTGGTGGATCCAAAAGACATTTAGCCCAGATGCTGGTGCTACATTCAAAGCCCTCAAAGCATCTTTCTCCTTTTTGCCTTCTGGTATGGCTAACTGATGGGAATCAAGGAGGCACATAAAGAAGAGGAATGAGACCAGTGGTTGTTTTTGTACTTTATTTGAGAAGAAAGTTCTACATAAACTATGTCAGGAGGATACAGGTCTACACACAGGTTTTATCAATCAATAAATGGCATTGTTAAACGTAACACTGAGGATATGATACTATGTGAGGACAGAAGACACATGGCCAATAATTATTTACAGCTCTAACATACAATATATTTATACTTGAGAGAAAGATGTGCATCTGTGGATGTACACATAAATGCAAGGGTCTAGTGATGTACATTTTGCCCATGTACACACACACACATATATGTAGAAAAGGCTTTGCTTGAAACAAAAGTCAAGGAATAAGTTTGCCTTCTAATGGCATCAGTCATTGGTTTCACGAAGGCATTTCCATTTGGCGGTGGCGGCAGGCTGAGACTTCCATCCGCCAAGGTCTGATCGCAGAACGGTCCTCTCCTCCAGTCTGTAGGGTGTGTTTACTTAATAGTGGGCTATGCATGGAGTAGTGGATCACAGGGATGGATGGGGATAGAAAGAAGCGTGACATGTCCATGGGATAAGTGACCTTTGGTGACGTAATTAAATCATTTGTTATATGAAACATAAATTATCCATTGTTTTAAAAAATAACTTTTCTCTCCTGTCCCAAGGTTTGTGTAGGGGGGGCAGGATAGGCAGGGAGAAAAGGCATAACAGGAGCAAATATAACGCAGCTTCTTCTTCTTTTTTCTTTAAGCCATTTAGAGTATATTATTTGTTTTGTTTTAAAAAAAGAATTCTCTGAGACAGGCTAACAATATAATTGACTTTCCTCCACCCATATTAACAAAAGGCCTCCATATAAATCAGGAGAGTACAACCTGTGGGCCTTGGTTGTACCCTGTATGTTCCTTAAAGCTTGTCGGTCCCACTGACTTTCCCCTGCACCCAACAGAAAATGGGCTTCTCGGAGGAGCATCCTTCCACTTTTCATAGCAGCAGAAAAACAACTAATTTTTGTGGCAATTGTTGGGGGATGAAAGAAGACCTTCACCCCACTGACCCTTGATCAGTGGGGAAGGAGGAGTGATGTGTGTGTGAAGAGTGGCCCCCAATCCTTCAGCTGACATGGGATGCTGACAAACTTACAGCTGGAAAGACTGCCTAACTTGTCTAAACTGAGGATGAGAGAGACAGCTGCTCTCTTGGTGGAATTTTAGCTAAGAAGCTGGCCATATACATGACCACCGGCAAAGGGCTCACTTTCCCATTGCATAACATTAGATTGCACTCATAATTCTCCATTTCCCTCTTCTGAGGATCCTAAGATAGCTCACATCACTCCATTTCATCCTCATGGCAACAACCCTGTGAGGTAAGTTAGGCTGAGAGTGAGTGACTGGCCCAAAGCACTGAGTGAGAGATCAAACCTGGCTCTCCCAGAGCCTCGATCCAACATTCTAACCACTGGGCCACTCTGGCAATTGTTTGTGGCAAGCGGTGAGAAAAGGTAGGAGCACAGGAAAGGGCCTTCTGCCAAGTCAGGCTATTGGCTCATCATCTGCAATAATAGCTACACTAACTGGCAACAGTTCTGCTGGGCTTTAGTCATCTAGGCCCTACCTGGAGATCCCATGGATAGAAGCAGCGACCATTTCCATACAGATCATGTGTACTCTCACTGGACATTTTCAGCACTCTTCTGCACCTGACCTGAAATGTGGAGAAGGCGCCTAGGAGTGGGAAGATTCTTCTCACCACTTCTGGGCACAGAATGTAGGCACCACACAGAGGCAACATTAAGTTCACAATTTTAATAGTTGGTTGCATTTTCCACTCTTAAACCCAACTCAAGTCACAGAGAGACACAGTGAGATAAAAGGAGACGACTACACATCAGGAGTTGTGGTGGAAAGCAAAGTATCTTGTCAAGTAGAGCTAGATTGGGTGTGGATCTGAAGAAGAATCAAAAGGAAGGTGATTCTCATTACTCATGGCAGTACCAGGGAGGCTGTTGCCCTTCTGGAATGCATGCTTTCCATTCCATGATATGCACTGAGATAAAAACCTAAAGCTGATCACAATTCTAGTCCACTGCCCCTTTCTCTGGTCAGTGGTATATGCCTTATTCTTCCAAACTGCCTTATGCAATGCGTCTATCAGCATAACATGAGGTGTCACCTGTGAAGTCACAAACCCAAACAGAACAGTATCTGTGCTTTTGAACTAAGCAACCAGATGCAAACCAGCCATACAGAAAGTGCTACATTCCCTTTCTTTTGACATATGGACTTAAGCACCTTCTTCATTTTCTCAACTGAAATCAAAGGGATTTAAAAGTGCTTAACAGTGGCAGAGCTGCTTAGGTTGCATCCTCTCCTGCACGAACTCAGAGATGGTTCATTGTGGTGTATTCATGTTGAAAGCTGGCTGTAATCCATTTGTCTTCCTGATATCAAAGTGAGAGTTTGTGTGGCTCACACTTTCTATGATATGCTGGCAGCATTCCATGGAAAGGTCTGGCTATTAAGTCTGCTTCCTGCAGTTGAAGCAATGAGGCTTTTGCTCTCACCACTGACTCTCCCATCACCACACTTCACAATGGTGTGACATCAGTGCCCACGAGAGAGCTTCTCTTGTTTTAATTCTCTTTATATAACCTAGGTCTCTGAATCCTGCCATGCTTTAACATGACCAAGCAAGAGAACCCCAGTTCAGGCTATGCAACAGTAGATGAGAATAAGCTTCATCCTCAAGGTCTGGATTTGATTCCTTAAGGTTCCAAAAACTCAAGACAGTCCTTCAAAATGCTGTTCTTGTACTGAAACTCCAGCCAACTGAGCAGCTTAAAGTTAAGCTTCTTCCAGCTTAACTTTGCCAAAGCTGGAAGAAGCTCCTGCTCAGGTAAAGGGTGGAATCCAAACTGAAAATGTCTCCACAATCCCCCCCCCCCCCGCTTTCAGTGCAGCTGCTAACTCCACCCTCAGCGGCACTCTTGGCATTGAAAAATTAGATGGCAAGAGTCAAACAGTCCCTCCAGCAGCTCATCCCCTCTGATGGCTATTCTCCAACATCCCTCCTTTTCGGCTTCCCCTCCCCTCCTGATAACCCTCTTCTGAAGCAGATTGGCTCTCATGTTCCATGTGATGAACTTCACTGAACAACCCAGAAGGAGCTTCGAAGGGTTCAGCCCCCCTGCCTTGCCCCTGCCCCTCCCCACCCTCCACTGCAGAACCTGATGAAGACTGCTACTGCCCAGCCTGCCATGAGTGACCGGTGGGCCTGCTCTCTACAGGGGTTGGCACGAACTTTTACTCCAGCATTGTACCGTTTAATTTTTGATTTTTTTCTTATATTTTAAGGAGGAGCCAAAAATATTCCCTATAATTGCCCCTACATTCACAGGCTGTGAATTTGTTGGTATTTCTGTTATTGTTTTTTTCCCCTTTGTTTTTCAGAGAAGAGTTTTACCTACAGTATGTAACAACAGCAGCATAATTAAACAAACAAAGCTGCCCCACTATTTAAAAAATAACTAAAAACTTTCATATAACTGGGGGCCCAGAAATTCTGCAAATCCCCACTCCTCCAGTGGGGAGACCCTGAGAACCTCCAGTTCAGTCCTGCGTGCATAAATGCTCATTGTCCCATTAGATGGAGTTCTCAAAGCACGACAGTAGAAGACCAACTTGCCATGTGGCTTAAAAGCGGCTGCTGCCCATCCATCCTCCCTGCCAGAAATGGTTGGTCCATCCATCACTGATGGAGAAACCATATACGAGACAGGAGTGGTCAGCTTCTGCTTATGAAGAGCATACAGATAGGAACAAGCTTGGTTTCCAACCTAGCCCAGTCCAGTTCTTCTGGTTTCTGCAGATGGTCACAACTGCTTCCCCTCCCTGTGTGCTTCCCCTCAACCACCATTCATTTCTCAGTTCCCTGGATTTTGTACAGTTGCCCAAATTCTTTATGAAAGATTGAAATGCCTCTCCCAAGACTTAGTGACTGGGAAGAGCCTGAAACTGGAATGTGACATCATGTGGCCCAGCTCCCTTTTACCTTCAGCCCTTAGCACTACTAGAAAGGACCCTCCACGTGCTTATCAAAAACCTTTGGGCTTAAACATGTCCAGCATCCCTACCCTAATTTTATTCTTATTGGTGAAAGGGAACCCCCAGCAATATACACGCCATCCCTTTTTAAAGAGCTGCAGAGTTACCTCTGGACAAACCCTCCTCTAGACACAGACCATCTGCCTTCTTCTTGGACATTTTGTCAGTGTGGACCATAACTTTAAAAAGACTAGTGCTGCATCATGTCAATACTTTAGTTTCATTTTTGGCAGAATTGCTATGCATGTTGCCTTCATCCTATTCAACATGGAATGGAGGTTTAGGTTGCTTCTGGCAGCATTTGGTCCCTTTAAGACCAAGGGCCAAATTCCACTGGGGAGAAGTTATTTGGAGTCCATTTTCCTGTGGTAAGTAGGGCCAAGAGGTCAGGAACAAAATACCAAAAAAATTGTGCTAGTTCAGTTTAAAACTCTGATTGTCAGTATCTAAGCTATGGCCAAGGCATTTCAGCTAGAGATGTGTGAGGAATCCATATGGGGGTGGGAATCCATTAGATTCTCTGGGCTCAGCTCCCCAGGCTTATGTCCATGTGCTGCAGCCTTGAATCCAGTCCTGAATCCACTCCCAGGATCCAGGAATCAAACCCTGTACAAGCAGCATCCCTCTCCCATGCCCAGTGCTGCTGCCTGCACCAGGTGCGTCACCTGGAAGGGCACCTGATGCACTCCCTCACAGTACTCCTCTTCCTCATTCCTTGGATGGCTGCACCTAAGGGGGAAATTTGCCATTCGCACAACCAGGGCCCACGAGCATTTGCAGCTTTGTCTTGGCTCAGCTCACTTTGCATGACTGGGACTGAGATGCCCGGGAATGCTAGCTGGAGAGATTCCAAAAAGGGGCATCCCACCCTAATTCCATACTTGCAGGGCAGGGAGAAATGCTGTGCAAAAGCTGGAACCCTAGCCATGATGGGTAGTCAAGAGAAGGCAGAGGGAAGAACCAGAGAGCCAGGGGGAGGATGCTAAGCGTGCCCAACTGGCACTGCAGGCCCGAGGTCTTGTGCTTGGGCAGTAGTGACGCACTTGCTGCCTACGGCTGGGAAGGAAAGAACCCCACAGTCAGAAGCGTGTTTCAAAAGCCACATACATGGTATGCCTGACCCTTTCAGTGCACTATGAACGTAGCATGCATTCACTAGAGACATTCTCAGGAGAGGAAGAGGCTCCTCAGTGCTATTGCCCAGATGTCCTGCCATTAACCAGGGAGATGGATGGCTCTGCAAGTTTCACAACCTTCTAAGTGAAGTAGGAAGGATGAGCAAAGCTCAGCAGGAACCAAATCAATGTGTGTAATTTACAGTGTGAGAAAGCCTTTCATTCTCTCCCCCACTCCCATTCCTGAAATAAGATATGTAAACTAGCACTTCTACAAGGCCTGCTCATGCAAGAAATTACCTTCATTTTAACAGGAATTTTGAAAAGAGTCTTCTCTCAGGGGGATAACAACAAGAACAGCACCACACCTTCTGTGATGCTCTAATGGAAAAAAATAGCAAAGAGAAATTGCTGCAGATGTGTTGGTGCTGCCACAGAAAAGGATGCAGGATATGGGAGGGTCAGATATTTCCAGCAGCTTTGTTTTGTGGGCTACTTACTGGATAGGGCAGGCCAACGAAGTTATGGATATCCTGGGGGCTTATGCTATAGACAAACATTCCCAGAACCCCAAAGTACCCCAGCATCTTCATAGCAATGATTCTCTGGAGTATTTTTTACCCCAAATGTTAGACCACAAACAATGGAACAAAATAATATTGATCACCACATTCTCTTTTCAAAGCTGAGATTCTTAGCTAAAAGCCACAGCAAACAGAATTAGCCATGATTGATTCATTACATATGATTGATTAGCCATGGGTTTTTTTAAAGTTAGTATGCCAAACTATTATTATGCAGAGAAAAGGTCAATGGACCAAGAATTTTTATGTAGATGTATTGTTCAGCATAGTCTTGGGAAGAAATAAACTTTAAATTATCCATACTTGGTGAAAACTGAAAGCCCTTCTTATGTTGACTGAAACTTTCTGGGAGAGAATTTCTGCCAGAACAAAGGTTTTTCAAAGTAACATTTTCCCTGCCTGAGACACTAACTATCTGGGGTCAAAAATGACCCCAAATGTGACTAATGATTGTTTTGCATTGATATGGGTTAAGGAAGGAAGGAAGGAAGGAAGGAAGGAAGGAAGGAAGGAAGGAAGGAAGGAAACTCATACCAATTGAATACTAATTTATGCTCCATTTTATCTAGTATCTCTCCATCTCTACTCAGTTCCCCTGAAGTTCATAATTATTTAGTTGCCCACTGATTGTCCTTCCAAGCTGCAGTATTCTAGCATTTTATTACAATACATTCTACCTCACACTGAAAATACATAGACGATTTTTCCCATTGAAGTGTTTGAAAACATTGTGCTTTCCAAATCACAGTGAACTGCAACAATTTGACATTGCAATAAACAAAAAGCCAGACTGAATGGTATACTGTCTCTTAATGGTTTCTTGATTCATGCTAGGGAAAGTTGAAGGCAGAAGAAAAGACCAAATAAGAGATGAATTGACTTCATAAAGGAAGCCACAGCCTTGCATTTAAAACAATTATGTAGGGATGTCCTGGATAGGACAACTTGGTGGCCTTTCTTTCATATGGACACCATAAGTCAGAGAGGACTTGACAGCACATTACAACAACAAATGGTTCCCTAGGACACAAGGACAATTAAATGTCCACTCATACTCATATTTGGATAAAAGTGATACAGAAAAGAAAAACTCGGGGACTCTGACATTGTTGTCAATGAGACCCAGACTCCAGCCTTAACCCACTGCAGACTTCCAGGTGGAAGAATCACATATCTGAAAGCTCCCACACCCACACATGCATGGACACACACAGCTGGTATGTCTTGGAGAAGTGTTCCAACCTAACCTTTTTTCTTCATAATTACAATTTTAACATGTTTGGAAACTTGAGAAAAAGGAACAGGAATCCTAATCCATGGTGGGACAACTGCACAAAAATTGAATAGTTTTCAAAGGTGCATGTCTTTTTCTTATACAATAAAGGATAAAATTTTACATTTGTGCATGACATTTTATATGTGCAATTTTGAACTTTATTTTCCTCTGAAATTTGTATTTTTTCTAATATAAATGCATGTTTGAGAATTTGCAAACATTTTTAGAAAATGATTTTATCCTGCTTGAACACATAGTCAAGGTTGTGAACAGGGCATCCTATATCAATTCACAATGGCAAGCTGCATTCTTGAACATCCATACTTGCTTCATGCTTTGTGTTGCCACTGCCCTGCTTTTATTGCACTAGACACATTCCTGGAGCCTGGCTCTTGGAGCCATGCAGTACTGGTTCCAAGTTGAAATGGACCTTCGGGTATGACCATCCTCAGGGGATTGAAAAGGTGGAGGTCAGCATGCAAAGAAAGAAAGAAAGCATTCACCTCTAATTTGATCTGATCATGCTGATTTGTTCCTGCCCCCACAAAGGGGAAGGGCATTTTTGGTAAAATCCTCATGAACAGGCATGGGGCTTTTGCATTCCCCTTATATAATAGGTGGGTGAGGAAATTGCAGCAATGTCAATTTTTCCTTCCAATCATCCCTTTGGCAGCCTACAGCATCCCTAGCTTCCCACACTTCAGGTAAAACTGATGGAGAATTATTCTTGGGGTAACTCTTCTGATGGCACTTTCTCAGGTCAGGAAGTGTGGGCATCTGGAAAAGTTGCAGAAACGCTAGAGAGGAGAAGGGCGGCAGGGACAGAAAGAGCATTCTCAGACACCTATGACAGGAAAGTAAACTCAAAAACACCAGCAAATGAAATCATGAAGAAATTCTTCTGTGTCCTGAGAATGAAGCAAAAACCCGAATCCCATTGGAGAGGGGAGAAAACTACTGTGAAACTGGAGAACTCTCCAGAATGAAGCCTTAGAGAAATCAGACGAGGAATGATGAGTCATCTGTTCTCAGCTCATTTAATATATGTATGTTCTTTTAAAAGTTACACATCGCCAAATAACAGGAGCGGACTTCAAAAAGAACTACATCATTAAATACCTAAAAGCTGGGGAGCACCCTTTAGGACTTCTCTCCTTATTTGGATGCGGTTTCTTTGGAATTTCCCACGAGGACTTTACCTTTCCCAGGATGGTGGCAAGCTCCTGCTCAAGAGGAAATATTTTCAACCATTGGAATGATAATTTTTAAAATGCCACCAACCTCCATCATTTTTACTGGCCAGTGCTTGCTTCATGTAACACTGAAAGTACATTTCTAAGGAGGTAGACACAAGGGAGCATTAGAAACTGTATGCTGTAAAAAGGATTACTAAAATTGCATGTAAGTTGAGAGAGGGAAATCATACACTTTTATGCAGCTCAGCAAATAGTGTTGTGCATTGATTGGGCTCAACACTGAGACCGTGCATCGCTTGTGCTATGACATGGACAAGCAATTATATCTAATTTTCAGCTACTTATTCCTAAAATGACTCTAACAGGGACTTAATAGGTTGGTGCTATTTACACATGATCACAAGGACCTTTTAGGGATAGAGTTCTTGCCAGAATAGAATGGGGCCAACATTCCCCAATATTCTCCCCCTCCCATGCTTGCCCCATAAATGCATAGGGGACTTGTGCCCCATAAATGCATAGGGGAAAGATCCCAGTTTTAAGATCAAAAGGACTGCATAAGTCTCACCCTGGCCTGTCACCTAAACTGTTCCCCGAACACCTGTGTACATACCAGTTCTGATATTAGAAGTGAAAATCATTAAGAGACAGACAATCAACCCTTCTTCCAATGAATCCCTGTTGCTGTTCCAATCAAGCTTCACCTCCCACTTTTAATGTGAACAGGACATACAGACACAGGATAAAATGGCTATGACAACCTTAGTTTGACCATGATCAACTTGTTAACTGACAGCCTCAGTGCAATAGTTTGATCCAAAATATCTTCTGATTTTCCCTTGATTGGGAAAGACTAGCCAGTTCCCTGCTGTAGCAGGCTTCCCTCAGAACCTTGTATCCTTCATCTGCTAAACCAGTCTTCCCAGCATGTGGCCCTCTAGATGCGCTTGAACAGCCCAACCATCATGGCCAATAGCCAGGTAAGGTGGAGTTGTGGTCAAAAACCCTTGCAGGGAACTAGGTTGAGAAAGACTGCTGCAACCCGCTAACGGAGTGCTACTTAATGCTTGTCGGATTCTACTGTGCTTTCTCCTGTCTCCATAGAAATACTGTATCTATATGATATTGCAGCAACAATAATAGTGCTTGGATTTTGTTTGATTCTTCTTTCAAAATGGGCATACAACCAACAGTAATAAAAATTGCTGTTCATGAAATGTAGCCTTCACTGGATTTCTATATGTCAGGCAAGCAAATGACAGCAGGCACAACACTTTTCAACCACTACTGCATTGTGTGTGTTGGGAGGTGTATTTTAATTGCTAAAAATCTACTATTCTAATGTCCCCAGTTTCATATTTATATTGTGATAAAATAAAGAATGGAAAATTGTCCTGGACAGTTTGACATAAAAAACATCCAAATGTGAATGAATATATCTTTAGCAGGTATATAAACAGATTTCAAGCATGTATACAATCTTATGTCTTTAGCTTTTTTTCCCCAAAAGCAAGCAAACAGAATAGTACGGCCAATCAGTCTTACACAACAAACCATCTCAAGTATCTACTACCATCCCAGTGTGCTCCGGACTTGTTGAGACTGCAACTCCCATTTCCTGCAGCCAACGTAACCAAAGGGCTTGGTGGTTGTGGATAATGAAATCCATAGTGGAGGACATCTATGAGGAACGAGGCTGGAAAAGGCTGTTTTAAAGCCCACATATTGGGCAGCCAACCAGATCCCGTGCTGAGAAAGTATGGGTCACTGTTACAGCTCTAAGCAAGTAATCACGTGCATTGCTGTCCATGGTCCTGAAAGTACCAGCACTAGATTAAAGGTCCTCAGCAACATGCCCTGTCTGAAATCAGAGATTGGAAAAAAGTTTCGGAGGAGGAGGAGGAGGAGGAGGAGGCTCAGCCTTTACCCACAGATGGTGCCTGACAGACTGCCACTGATAATGCTTATTTCAGTGATCTCTTTTCTTTAAGCAAAGCTGTCTGGAATTTATCTCTTCAGTGCTGAGGACTTTCCAGTCATGATTACAGAATTCTCCTGCAGCTGTATCTAACATGTTGCAAAACCCCAGGTGCAGACAGGTCATCCAAATAATCTGGTTATTTGGCTGCCCATAAACACCTTATTTGGCCTTAGGCAGGTGTCAGATTGCCATACAGGGACTCTACCCGCAGCAACACTCTTAACTTCCTCTTCCCCATGCACCTGCAGTCTTAGAGACATGACTGGTTCACCCCCACAGGGGAAAAAGGTACTAAGATAACACAAATTTTGAAGAGTATTTACTTGTAAAAGAATAACCAGCTATCCTTTGGGCTTGTTGTAAAGATATATCTGAGTAGACTTTAAAGTATACTGAAACATAATGCAAAGTCACAATCAGTGGGGTGGACAACTTAGGGAGCTCCAGGGACCATTTTAGCTCAGGACACACAAATGCACATGAGTCACATAGAAAAATAAAAACAAGAAAGAAATTGTATTGGGAGGTGGTACAGAGTGGATACAGGGGAAGAAGAGGGAAAGAAAAACTTCAAAAGGCTACAGCAAATGCCTTTGTGTGAGTGTGAGTGTGTCTGTGTGTGTGTTTTAAATCATATTTAATTTGCCATTTTCACAGAGCATGTGGGCTACATGCATCCTGGGAGTTTCACATTTCTCTCCAGTGCTGTGTACTAATAATGAACTCATTCCTTGGTTGTGCTTACTTATTTAGCCAAAACAGTGCCACCTATGCTCAAGGAGAGATAACAAGAGGCTTGGTGGAACTGCAAAGTTTAAGGGGGGTGGGGACTCAATGGGTACAGAAAGTGTGGGGGAAATAATTCTGCGAGGACTGAGCATGCTCAGTGGTTACAGAATCTTGAGTGTCTGTGGTAGGGAGAACAGATAACTGGGGTGAGGTGGAGTACCTGGAAGGGGCATGGCTGGTTTGCTGGACTCTTAACATGAGTTCATGACATCATTCATCTTATTAACAATTAGGCTGGATAAAAGGAAGTTTGTCTGTGTTGGTGCATCCTTCTTTAATTTATACATCATGACAGTCCAGTCTGCATTGCAGTGATGATTATGTAGACAGATGTGGTAAGACATCAGTTAAAACGTGCAACCCAGAAAGAAAGGGGTGTAGGGTGGGAAAGCAGATTCCACTCATCCTTAAATCACTCTTTGAGTGTGCGTGGGTGTGCGCGTGTGCACACACACGCATGCACACATAACCCTTTTTGGAAGCTGAACATAATTGCAGGTCTAAAATGTTTATGAAATTGATTTGTCTGTTGCAGTTAATTGACTTTTAATGTGTGAAAGTGCTTGTTTAGGCTAGTGTAATGGGGTTTTTGTTCATTCATTGTCCAAAGGACAACCAAAGGAAGCTTGCTGCACTAATTAGACATATCCTTCACATGATGTGAACTTTGTTCTTTACTTGGACACTACAGTCAGCTTCGCATATTATGCATGGGTGCTCTGATGCATTGGACTGTCTTCAGAGAGGAAAGGAACATATAAATGACAGCATGGGTATGTCATTTGTTTAGATTTTAAAATGCCCTTCAGATAAAGATGTCAAGAAACTGAACAACCATGAAGGCAGAGGCAACATCCTGGTATGGAACCAAGGAAGACATGGAAAAATGGAAATGAGATGGCAAGAATTGTAGGGCTGCTGTTGGCAAGCAAAGAAGCAAGGTGACCTTATTCATAAATACCAGAACTCCAGCATTTGTCAATATAATTAATCATGGTTGGAGTGGGGGAGATTGGATGAGACAGCAGCTCTAGTGGAGAAAGAATAGCTAACTTGGGAGAAATGTGCAGAAGGGTAGAAAAATCAGCTAGAACCTAGCATCAGTATAAACGACAAACTGAAAACTGGAAGAAGTATAGCCCATGCAACAAACTCAGGACAAGCTGGGAAACTTTTGGAGTGGCAGTGTAATGTAAGTATAGGCAGGTACGGTGTGGAAATCATCCACAAATCTTCCAAAATTTACTACTTCTACTTTTGGTACAAACATGAACCAGATACAACATGGACTTTTCAAAATGGGTTTTGGCAGAATAGATAATAAATTGTTTTAAAGGTTGTGGGGAGTTTATGGTCGTGTCATGGATTACACCAGTGCCTCATTACTATTTAAAATATTTTACCTGAGGACTGGCATCAAAGGTTGGTATGATCTGGCACCAACCATCTCCCATGACAACACCACTGACAAACATCTCTTGAGTTGTTTCTCTTCACTGCAGTCTGTTTGTTCTCCTTGTTCTGGCCCAGACAACGATGATGACTGTGGTGACCAGGAGAATTCCACAGCCTCCTTGCTCACTGGTAGTGAAGAGCAGCAACAATCATAAAGAGGATAGAGGACAATAGCAGAGATAAGGTAGGATTCACTGAGGAAGGAAGTTCATTGCAGGACTCTTGCCCAAGAGCCATCAGAAATATGGGACTGGCATGGTTTAAACCCACCTAATAAACAATGCTCTTGAAGTTACTTATGCTCAGATACTTAGCATGATTAACACCACAAACAAAAGTTTAGAGTCCTTCACTTGCCGAGCTTTCCCACCCAAGTGTGCGTGGATGCTTCTTGCTCCTGGTGTAGAAAGCAATATCAAGAGGTGAACTGGGAAAGAGGGCACTTTGGTGGTTTGCCATGGTAGCCACGTAATGTTCCTTCCAGTAGTCATTTCCCCCAGCATGACTCCCCACACAATGCTATGCAATGAAGCAAGATTGTTTGGTTGGGTATTTAGCAACACACACACACAGAGGGAAGAAAGGAGGTCCCCATTTCCCCCCAGATGACCCTTGTTCAGGGTGGGGCAAGCGGGACTCTTGAAGAAAACATGGGCCATCCAACAGTTGCTACCATCCCAACCATATCAAGACATCAAATAAACATGAAAGATAAGAGTCCTCCTTGCAGTTCAGCCCAAAGTTCTTGTCCTGGTATTTGGTCCATGTCCGTCTTACAAATCTCACATGTTCCAACCCAGAAGTAACTGCCCAGTCAGACCACAGTAAGATCCCCTCATGAGTTTGACTTTCCCACTCAAGTTCTTGCTTCTGTCTCCTTTGGCTCCAGACAGGTGAAAAAAGTCTGACCTTTCTTCTCGAGGTTTCCCTTTTTTCCTACTTTGAATGGGATTTTGTTTGTTTACATGGGAGAACATTTTAAAAGCGTTTCCCCATGTCTGGCTTTCCTCAGCATGGGAACAAGATTATAGGTGTAGGGAAAGAGAGAGATGGATGTCCTCTCTTTGGGTGCATTAGCAAACAAATGGTCGTACCTGTAGGGGTGGAGCTTTGAGAGTGATATCAACTAGCTGAATTTCTTGGGACTTCTGGTACCCTCCCGCTCCTTTCAGTGTAGGTATTATAGGTTGGCTTTTTGGGACTGAGTAGGGCTTTTTGCCTTGTTTCTAGTCTGGCCAATGGTGCCAGGTTTATTTCCACCCATCCTATGTTGAGTATATGGGGATGTTATTTAAGGAGTTGTTCATTAGGTTAATTTTGGTACACTGGACTGGCAGATATGTGTGGGAAGGATGTGGTTGAGGACTGGAGAGCATCCAGATATACCTTTGGGAGGTACCTGAGATTTGCCATCAAGGGCTGTGAGGTCAGCGGCATAGAGACAAATAGCTTCTGAGGCCATCTCAGCTCATGCACTTCTGGGGGATAGTGACATGGGTAGGCTTCTAAAAGGAGGGCTCTTGAGCTCCTGAGATTTTTCAGAGATTAGATTTCCTGGAATGAAAGGGGTAGAGACAGGAAAATCATCCCCAGATTTCAAGCCAACTTGCTTAGAACTGAGTAGTAGGTTTGATTCTGTCTGTCTGTCTGTTTCATAGAATCATAAAATAGTATTTCTGGAAGTAGCCATGAAGGTCGTCAGAGCCAGCCCGCTGCTGTTGCAGGTCACCAATTTACACCATCTCACCAAGAACGTGTCCTGTTTTGTTTTCTACAGCCAAGGCATTTGCACTCACAAAGAACACAAAGCCAGCATAGGTTTCAAAGAATGGGCAAGCAACTCCTTTGCAATGACATTAGCTTAACTATGAGTATGCATGAGTCTTATGGCATTTTGTAGCATTAATAATGCAAAGAAAGAGGAAATCCGAGATGCTGAACATTGGCACACAACTGTCTAAGGAAAATGCAATCGCAATTATCTTGGAAATTAGTCTCTTAGCTTGTGATTGGCAAACCAACAGCTTTCCAACAACTGCAGCATAGTCTGCAGGTACAGTAAGCTGCTATTCATTGTTCTCCTCTTTATGAGTCAGTAGGCAGAAATGCAGAGGAAAAGAGGTACCTGGATTCCTACAGTCTATAATTGTCCCCTTAGAGCAGTTTTAGAAACTTCTGGTGGGCACCTTTTAATTAAATAGGGCAAGGGAGTCCTGAAGCATGTGGATTTCATTAAGGCAGGGCTCTTGAACCCAGGAACCAAATTCCATTCTGGAGATGCTCTCAGAGGCTGCATTCCAGTTGTTGATGTGACAAAAGGAAAAATAGGTAAGATCCCACATACAAAAATACTAGTATCAGTTAACTTTGAATGGTTACTGCCTGTGTTTCAGCCTTTGGACCTGAGGAAAAATTGCACCAAAGTTGGGGATCCACTGAGGATCAGTGGTTAAGAGAGAGAGGTGTAGCCATATGAAAAATCCTTGACGGCTGTGTGAGGACCACAGGGAGTCCTGGCTTGGCCATGGACCTGAGGATTTTCTAGTTAAGCATTAAGGAGACCCCTTTCTCGTCTCAGTTTCAAGCATCTTAGACACATTTTGCGGGGGGAATCTTAAACTGGCTTCCTGTACGTACCACATCTGCAGTAGATAAGTGTGAAAAAGTTGAACATTCTCAGTGGAGCCACATGTGTGTATTTGTCAAAGCCTTAAAAACACAGGTATCATCCCCAAAATCAAAATGGGGAAATGAGCACAGCGAAACCTTAATATATTTCTTTTGTGAAACAATGGTTTAGGTTTAGAGCTGAGCTAGAAAGAGCATAGTGCTTTTGAATGGGAAAAGTTGTATGCTACTAGCCAAGAGAGAATCATGCATGCAATGGGCCACAAAAAACCTGAATCTCCAGAACATGCAGTGTGGTGTGGGAGAAAAGACAGACTGAAAGAAAAAGAACAGGTTTCCTGCAGAAGCCCAAGTTTGAAACACTGACAAACCATGGCTCTCAGGAAGAGAAACCTAATACCACTCGGTCCTTTTATTAATATCTACCCGGGTTATCTGTGTATGCCCAGAGAGAATCTCTTGTCACCAGCAAGGAATAGTCCATCATTTTGACTTAAGGGAAATGAAAAAGTAGGGAGCAAAGAAAAGAAAAAAAAAGGTACAGGCAAAGTGTGTTTGGCAGAGCGAAAACTGTTTCTCAGCCAGATCTTATTTGTGTGAGATCAACTTTGCACATGCACAGGGCATATGTCCTTTCTGCAGGGACAGGAGGAAGGGACTCTGGTCACCTGGGGAAGTGGGTTAAAGAGCTCATGCCTACTCTTCCTCAAGCATCACAATGAGCTTTGCTGTAAAATTCACTGCACAGAGGTTAATCTAGATGTCAACGCTGCCAGACAGCAGTGAAATTACTCTAGGGTAGTGCTCCTTCTGAAGTCTTAATATAACAGTCAATTCCATCCTGTCTGCAGGAAATGAAAGTTTTCTGCTTTGTGTGCGGATTCATTCAGCACCAATTTCCTCACAGTTTGAAATCCAAACAGTTTGTGGTCTTGGGATTCACCTCACATTAAGACCTCTGATTAATCTGAAAAACCTGATTGCTGAACAAGAGGGTGCCATGGAGATGGACGTCCAAAGGGGAAGGGTGGGTAAAGGACAGAAGAGAAAACCTTGTCACCTACAGCAGCGTTTACTCAAACTTTGTGCGAAGTTGACTTCTTTGTGATGCATTAATACACATGTGTTGGGGGGAAGAGGAATGATTTGACTAATAGCTAGCATTCAAGGGTTGCTGCAGGTATCCTGAGTGGGATTTAATGTACTCTGACAATATAATGATTGAGCCTAAAGTGAGACCCCAACTGTTCCCACATGCCTGACACCTTCCAGATGTGTTGGATGACAATTCCCATCATTCCAAAACAGCCCAGTCAATTATCTGGCATTTATGAATGGTGTGGAGAGTCATGCAACTTGGATAAGATGGATATAATTGATAGAATTTAGACTTGGCCTGTCTAGGCTGCCTCCAGAGCAGTCTTTCAAGGCAGTCTCCAGCAGTAGAAATATGGTGCTGGAGGAAAGCTTTGCAAATACCTCGGACTGATAGAAAGATGAACAAGTGGGTCCCAGATGAAATCAAGCCAAAACTTTCCCTAGAAACAAAAATGACAAAAGTGAGGCTGCCATACTTCGGACACATCATGAGAAGGCAAAACTCCTTGGAGAAGACAATCGTGCCAGGAAAAGTCAAAGGTGAAAGAAGAAAAGGAAAACCAATTATGAGATGGATCGACTCCATAAAGGAAGCCATTGCCTGGAATTTACAAGAGCTGAGCAGGGCTGTCTTATATAGGACATTCTGGAGGGCTTTCATTCATAGGGTTGCCATAAGTCAGAGATGACTTGACAGTACACAAAAAGAACAACGTTGGGGGTGGGGTTAGATCCTGGGCTTAATAGCTTTAAACTCAACCCTGCACTTTCTGTTGAGTGACACTTCTGGACTTCTGCCCAAAGTTCTACCCTGACAGCTCCACTACTGCAGAAATGCTCACACCCAGAAATCACAGGAGAATCACAAAATAGCCTACAGAAGGTACGAGGAGGTCTGTGGTATTATAAACATTAATGCATGAATTGGTGCAGCATAAGATAGAGCCCACTTTGTCAGGTGCCTGAATTGTCCACCATAGTTCTCTCTCTCTCTCTCTCTCTCCACACACGTGTGTGCGCATGCCCACGCGCGCGCGTGCACACACACACAGAGAGACAGAGAGAGAGAGACAGAGAGAGAGACACACAGATTGTAAATGGCAGAATTTTGACAGTGCCAACGTTAAAAAAAGAAAGAAAGGGATAAATGCAACCTTTTGACAAGCAAAAACCTACAGTATCTGTCAGTCTTTCACCCAACCTATCTTGCAGTCTCCATGAATTTCAGCAGAATCTGTGCACACCTGACAAAACATACTATTAGAAATATGGTGATTCTTTTGCTATGCTGTATCATCTCAGACAAGCATCTGGATAAGCTTGTCTGAATACATCCATATTTGTAAAACAGTATACTAGCTGTGCAAGTATGTCAGAAAGAAGACTTGGCACAAACTCTTCTGCAAGTGCAATTTGAAGGATCTAATGTGGTGGAGAATCAAATTATCAAGTTCTTTCACCACCCTCCTCTTACAATGATACTGCCCAGAAAATTCTGCACCACATGAGTGCTTGGACCACGTGTTCCGTCTCTTACTTGCTGCAACACCCTGCAGCGACCTCCCAGAGAGCATGAGACCTGAGCAAGTGTGGAGGTATGATCTGAGATCTTTCCACCTTGGTACAGTTGTATTTCAGAGGGATTTCAGGTCATAACTTCAGTGAGGGTGGGGGGAACACATCCCATCCAAAGAAGTGCCACTGTTCAAACTACAGGTTCACTTGTTTTGTTGTCTTTGGCAGATTGGACCCCACAGGGAAGTTCTGAATGTGGATGAGAAGCATCAGATGGAGGCTGCTATTCTTGGGTCCAACCTCATTTTTTCTCCCTCCCTCCACAAGAATGCTAAGGTCGGTTCTTTATGGAAGGAGAGAGGGCCAGGAGAAGAGAGGCATTCGATTGTCTTGAGATGACTCTGAAATTGGGGCCAATGGGGTGTCAGAGATGACAGAGATGAGAATGACCCGTTAAGTAACCCAGACACATCCTGGAGGTAATATGAAATTGTTCTCTGTGGTATGTTTTTATATCTCTGGGTTGGCTGTTGCAAGTTATAAAAGTCACAAATGATGAGACTTCTGATACCTGTGCTGGGAATACAGTCCTAAATAGGGAAAGAGAAAGGGGGTAAAGAGCACTTAATAATTCAAGGACATCTTGAGTCCAGTTTTACAGCCTATCTGCAGTGAAGAATACAAAAGGGGTGGTAGGTGCCACAGGGCTCAGAATACTGTCCAGATGTGTGAAAGGCCAGTTTTCTATTCCCTGCAGCATTACACCGAGTCTGCAGTTGTGTCATGGTCAAAGTGAAGGTGCTCATGATGGTCCCCATAAGCATGCCTCCAAAGGGGGTCTAGAAATGGGGTCAGCTGTGCTGGGCTAGATCTATGAACCAGATCTAGCAGTTTACCTCTGCCAGGGGCAGTTCTTCTGTAAAGTTTGTGGGTTGAAATTGTCCCCTGAAGACCAAGTCACCACACAATAATTTGCACAGCATCAAGCAACAGTGTTTTGTTTTGGGGAAAATGTGTACCCCTTGCCCCAGTGACTCTATGCATTTCACCTAAGCTCTGAGGGCACTGGACACTCTACAGTGGGGCAGGGACTGCAGAATGTGGGAACAAGAAGGTGTTGGTGCTTCTTTCCTCTGAATTCTGGATCAATGGCACCTGTGCAAAAACCACAGGGAAGAATCTTCCCGGTCCTATGAGCCTACTTAGCACTGGAAGTCATGAGTAGCTTGCTTTCCAGCTCCCTCTGCAACACTCCTTTAGTCTAGCGAACTAGAAGCTCACAAAATAGGCACTTTAGCTTGTTTCCCTGCTGCTTTTCCATAAATTCATTCTAAATTTGCACCACTCATTTCAGCTCCCTTCCCAAGACCCACCATGACAGGTCTCTACAGAACTTCTTCCCTAACTCCTACAAATCAATCTGCTTTGCTTGGGCATGGCTCTCTTTTCCCCTCGCAGTGCAATGATGTACACGAAACAGTGATGGCGCGCAGTGAAGGATATTGCTAAAACCAGGGCTAATCCGGATTTTTGAAGGCATGTCTGAGGGGAAGTAAGTGGCATTCTTAGTGCAGTAGTGTCACTGAAAAATAAATCAGATTTCTTAGCTCCTGAGCATGTGTAATGTCCATTACAAAAATGAATACATAACTAACCAGCAAAGTAACAGATGCTCAGCTCCTTGGAGTGGGGAAAATAATTGGCTTCTTCACAAATTGGCTCCTCAGCAATGGCCACTGCCCACTGGTTTGAGCATGTAGCATGCTACTAAAAATCTGTTATTCTTGATTCACACATGCCACACTTGATGATTCACAGGTCAATGGGTGAACTGTCACCATGGGGAATTATGAAGTTTTGAGGTAACAGGAAGAGACACAAAGCTTTGTTTATGGTGCTTCATTCACATATGTACATGCCCAGTTGACACTGTATGTGACAATTATGCATGTGTAAACAGGCCTTTTGCTTGTGGAGGTTTTCAGGAGTGTGTCAGTAGCGAGTGGTGGGAAGCAGCAAATTTCCACAAGTGACTCCTTACGGGCTTCCAGACAAATCATGCAGGTACTTCTTCTGTACACATACCCACACACCCAGACCACCAGTGTTTTTAGTTGTTTGAATAAATCAGGAAGGATGCTACATTCAGAGCTGACTCTGGGTTTTCAGACAAGACACTCTCAAGGGGGTGCCAGTGGAGTGAGCCTAACCTTGCACTTCAATTTTCACCAGCTGCTATTGCTCTTTGTCTTCTTTCTCATCAGTGTTCCCACTTACTTTCTTAAAAGGAGAAAACCAGAAATTTTGTATGGAATGGCATCTCCTCCTCCTCCTCCTCAGCATCACTTTTGTCTGAGGCAAAAGGAGGAGCTGCTGCGCTGTGGAGTGAACCGATGGCAGGGGAACAGACCTGCTCACCCTTGTTGCTGGCCCTACCATTCTTCTTCCAGGGGTTAGGAAACAAAATTCACAGGCATGGTCTGAATGTGCAACATATTCCTTGATATTTTGATGGAACATTTTGGAAATATTCAAAAGAAAATTCTGGGGCGGTGGGGGGTGGGGCTAGAATAAAGCTGTGGGATGACTGAGTGCAACACAGAAGGCCCTCCAAAGCAAATGTGATACATGTATTTGCAGCATGCAGCTCAACATGAGGTACAGGCCCCATAAATGAAATTATGCACAACTATCCTAGCATATATTAGCTATACTAAACAAAATCTTGTAAAGGTATATAGACTTGAAGCACATCAAATTGCTGATGGGGAACTAGGTCACCTGAAATCTAGGCTGTCTTCATAATGCAGCTAAAGTGCTAGCAGGAGATGTGCTCTGATATTTATCTGGTGTAGCTGCTGAGGAACATCAGAACTTCACACTGTAGAATAGGAGAGTGTGAAAGTCTGGGTGCTTCTTCCAATTCTAAAGAAAGCCATTTACATAGAAAATAGCATGCTAGGAGCTTCAGTTCTAGCTTACTTCTGCACATGCTAGTTTTGCATCTTAGAAAATAAAAAGGGATACAATAGTTGATGCCTCAGCTGCATTATATAGTGATAGTGTCCAGTTATTCACATCTGGCAAGTGTTTTGAAGGCTGTCTGGGATTTGCAACTGAAGGAATCACTGTCTGCAGAGAAATGGGATCTTAACACAAAAAGTCATTCTGTCAAAAGATTATGCAATCTGCATAAAAAGAGCCACCAGCTTCAGAAACAGGGCAGGTCCCCTTCCAACTCTGAGTTAGCACAGCCATGGGAGTGAAATGTTGTATGTAGCCAGAACAAAGCTACCCAATCAATCCTTACTAGACTATCCCATGTATAAAGAAATGACAAGTGCATTACATTGGACTGACATCCACATTTAAACATTAATGCTGCCTTCAGTCTCCTGCCAAGCCTGGAATTTAGGGTACGATGTGTCATGGTTCACAATATTTCTGAAGCCCAACCACAAAGGCAATATTTAAGTTACAGCAGACAGAAGCTTTTTGTAAAAAGTGGGATGAGGAGAACGAGGGGTCGGGGAGAAGGAGAGAGAGGGAGAGAAAGGGATTTGTTATAGATTTTTTCTCTGGCCTTTGAACCGTCAACATCACTCACAGTTTATTGCTGCAGCTTGTGTTTCATACCAGAAAAGCTGGTCCTTGAGCACTTGCCTTGACTGTTTTCTTTCTTCCCCTGGACAAAATCTCCTCTGTTTTGATTACAAGCTTAGCTTCTTGTCTTTCTGCTCCTTCGTGTTTGCTCAGGATTATGGCCTGATTTTCCAAAAACTCCACTGAAGACAACTTCCATCAGGACATTTGCTTGTTTGTTTTCACTTAGCTTTATGCCGCTGGTGACACTCAGAACTCAAGTACTAAGCAAGCTGGACATTTGCTAAGAAACAATCCATCAGTTTGGTCATAATGGGATTTTGCAGAAGCCCTGCTACAGAGGTGTAATGCCAGAAATAGTGCTGATAGGAAAGAGATGTCAGGAGATAGGCTGGGGTCCCACCAGCAAAGATATGTTGAAGAATGGCTGAAATAACAGAATGCTGGGCAACAGCATCTTCCTCAACAGCATAGCTTTACTACAGCCTCAGCCCTGGCCCAAGACAAGACTCTCCCATTGAGTTAAAGGGCGAGAGAGGTCTTCATGGACTCAGATATCTAACTAACCTGGGAAAGAATGCGGCAGAAAATGGACTCTGGGTAGCAATTAACAATGCAACAATTAATCAATATGGGTATCAATTAACAGGTGCCGAATTCATGTTGAGGGCAATCATGAAGTTGAATCTGGCAATGCTATTACGATGTGAGAGACTGCAAATGTTAGGAGAGAGAAAGATAACTGCTTTGGGTGCTTATTCTCTAAGACTGCTGGCTGAATTTCAGAGGAATTGGAATCTGGAGGAGGAGCAGAACTGGGGTGGAGACTGTGGACCATGCCAAGGCACTGAGATGAGAGAACCAGAGGAGCTTGTCACAAGACCCCATGTGGGCAGGCAGTCACTGTACAAGATGTACTGTTGGTGGGAGGGGACCAGAAGCAGGGGCCTTTGCACACAGAGATGAGGCAGCTCTGGCTCTTAACCCTATGAAATGACATCTGCAGAAGAGAGCAGTCCAATTAGAAGACTGGTGTGCAGAGAGAAGTCATGCTCATTTTGAGAAGGCCCCTCCCGAAGGGGCCCAGGCATGCTTAAAAGGAGTGTTCCTGCAGGTGAATAATAGATTGGGTTCAACATACTGCTCTGTGCATGTTCAGAGATTCATTCTGTGTGTTTTGTGCTTGTTGGTCAATAAAGAGCACATTGCAAAGAAAAAGGTCTATGGCTTTTGAATGTGTGAAAGAGGAACCCCGGCTCATGACAGCAAGAGTTATGGACTGCACATGGGCATGCCAAATATGGATACACTTCTAACAATCTAAATTTGGAGAAAACTGGCTGTTGAATTTTGGAGATGGGGCTTTCTTTCCAACCTAGTGTCCATCAGATATATTGCATGGCTGGCTGGAAAATGCTGGGATGTACCATCCAACACACCTGGAGGGTAGCAGATTAGGAAAGATTTGTTTATAAATTAACACTGTGCTCCCTTCAGCTGCAAAATGGTAAAAGCTAAGGCACCTGGAATTGGGATATTTTGCAATAGCTGAATTTTGCCAATAGAGCTGTCCCCTGCAAGTCCAAGTTGTGGAGGGGAGAAAGGTAAAAGTTGAGTGCCTCCAGCCCCAGAAAATGTGGAAATTTGGAGCCAACCTTAGAGTAAAATGGGGAATGGAGGACAGCAACTGAAATCTACATAAGTTTGAATAGTGTGATACCCATGTGATGTGAAATGAGTTATGCACAACTTCAAGGCCTATCGCAGCTTCCAATCATCCATTTAAGAAAGTGAATGGCATAACTTTATCAGACAAAATGCTCAAACATCATGAACATTGCAAATCACAGTTAATGATGTCCTACTTCCTGTTACTCCAATTTTCCCACTTTTAGCTTTTTCAGATTCACATAAGCTTTTCTTTCCATCAGAAATGTTGCAGTGAGCTAAACAATGCTGGACCATTTTGACTGAAGAAAAGCAACCTCAGAGAATCCCAGCAAATGGTTTGATGTTCTGGAAACCTCTCCAGTCACAACACATCTCTTCCCTGCCAATCGACACTCCTCAGCTGATTTGAAAGGAAACATAAAGACAGAAAATAATGGTGTGGGATCTTATTTGCATTGACCTTTACCAAACCCTTACTCAAAAATGATTGGTGATTGTTGTTGCTGTTTATAGACATTATTGCCCTCTGTGGGTCTAAACTCTACTTTCAAAGTTCCATTATCACAAAAACAAAAGAACCAAAGAAAGAATAGCTGGAACAATTTATTCCACACATATTGATATTTAACCTCCAAATGCTGCCCTCAGATCGATTATCTGCATAGTATCCTTTACAACCTTCAGAGACCATGGAATATCTGAGAATGGAGCAATCCAATTGTTTAATTTTTAAAAACTCTCCTTTCCTTCTCCTTTTCTTGGCTCCTAGACTGCCACAACTTAGATTACAAAGACCTTGGGGACAAAAAACCTGTCTTTACTCCCTTGTTCTCTACCAGGAGTGGGTAATATTGTTTCATGAATACCAACTGCCTCCAGACACTTTTCTTGGTGCCCACCAAAGTGTACCAACCATCCAAGGTTGTCTTTGCTTTTTACTAGCAGATGGGATTGCTGTGGTATGGGATTGCTCTGGCACCAATCAGGAGCTGGGAAACAGGTTCTCTCTGCCTGGGGAGGCTGGGGCTGGTGAGGTCTTGGGAGACCAACAGGATCCCCAGCCTGGGACCAGATGCGACCAGATGCGTCATATGGCAGGGAAGGAATAGGATGCAATGAGACAGAATGTGGTGTGGATGGGGATCTGGTAGAGGCCATCTGGGTGAAACTAATGGCTTTTGACAGGGGGAGGGACCTGACAGTGGGGGTATGCTGTCACCCTCCATGTCAGCTTGAGACCCTGGATGATGCCCTGACAGATCAGATTCGAAGGTTAACTCAGGGGAGGGACACAGTAATTATGAGAGATTTCAGTCTCCCAGATACTAGTTGGGAGACTCACTCAATGGTGATGGCCAGGTCATGTCACTTCCTAGATGCTATAGAGGGAGGGTTTTTCATGCAGAGGGTCTGGGAGGCAATGATGGGAGGGAAATACCTTTGACTTGGTCTTGACCAACTGGGAGGAGCTGATAGAGTGGGTGCAGATGAGGGAAGCTCTGGGTGTGAGTGATCACTCCATCCTTTGCTTTGAGATCAGGGGAATGGGGATGTGCACCAGGTAAAGTACTAGAAGCTGGTAGTTCAAGAGGGCCAACTTCTGCCAATTGATAGCCAGACTGGGGAAAGTTTCCTGGGTTGGGTTGCTGGAAGGAAAGGGAGTTGAGGGGGGTGATGGGGGGTTTTGGATTCACAAGCCTTGGTAATACCTCTAATTAGTAAGAAGGGGAAGTGAAGCAGAATGCTGCCATGGATGCAAAAGGAGGTGGTTAGAGGGATTAGACTCAAGAGGAACCTCTGTAGGAAATGGGCACTGGAGCAAATACACATAAGGGTCTACCGGGAGAAGGAAGCCCATTACAGAAGGATTCTGTGCAAGGCTAAGGCTGATTATAAGCTGAGACTTGCAAAGAATATCAGGAGCAACAAAACGGGCCTCTATCAAGATGTAAATAACAAGAGGAAGGTGAGACAGGTGGTGGGACTGCTTAATGAGGAAGGGGATCCAGTGCATGATGTGAGGGAACAGGCACAGATGCTAAATGATTATTTTGCCTCTGTGTTCTCCCCAAAGCAGGACAGAGGAGATCTGCATGGGGGTTCAGATGAGGCTGGGGACTTAGTGGCACAGATTAGAGTCATCCCCCTAGATGTCGAGGAGTTCCTCATGGCACTGGATGTTCCTAAGGCACAGGTCCCTGACAGGTTACTCCCGAGAGTACTTTGGGAGTTGGCGGCGATTCTTTTGCACCCTCTGGCCTCCATTTTTGAGGCCTCATGGAGAATGGCTGAAGTTCCAGAGGACTGGATGGTGGCCTCAGTGGTCCCAATTTTCAAAAAAGATAGTAGAGGGAACATGGGGAATTACAGACCAGCTAGCCTAATGCCCATTGAAGGAAACACAGTGGAAATGTTCATGATAGAGAGATCTAGATAGGGATAGGAGGTTGGTGGCTACACAACATGGCTTCTGCAAAAACAGACTGAGACTGAGGGAACTAGGTCTTTTCAGCCTGGAGGAGACTCAAAGGAGATCTGTTTGTGACATACAGGAATGTGAGATGGTGTCACACAGAGATAAGCTCAGGGAACCAAGGTTCAATTTAGATTCCAGGAAGTACTTCCTGACAGTTAGGACCCCAAGGGTATGGAATGGGCTTCCAAGGGAGGTGATTGAGGCCCCATCAGTGAGGATAGGCTGGACATGCACATGGAAGGCATGTCGTGAGCGGAGCCAGCTGGAGCCAGGGGTCAGACTAGATGACCCGGGAGACCCCTTCTGACTCGCTCAGTTTCTATGTGTCTATCATTTTTGTTGATGCTTGAAAGGAGTTGTTTAGTGCATTGGAAGTTTGACCCAACCCTTTTCTTTCAGGCAGGGTACTTGTCCTTTAACATGCCTCCCTTGGCAGCCATTTTGTGATTGTGCAATGGGCATTTTCTCAAATTGCCAATGAACCACTGCTCAAAATGGCTGTCTGTACATGGTCTAGGTATGTCATCAGTGGAGCCAGCTGGAGCCAGGGGTCAGACAGGATGGCCCAGGAAGTCCCTTCTGATTCACTCTGTTTCTATGTTTCTACACAGAGCCATGTACAAAATTAATGCTTTAGTACTCTTGACCATAATGGCTTCCTACTGTATGGAATCTATGCTGGAACTTTTTAGATCTCCTTTGCCATTTCTCAGACTGCAAAAGACCCTATTCATAAAATGTGGTCAAAGAATATGGATCTCCCTGGGATCCTGAGGTTGATCCACGTTATGCACAGATGTCTTAGCACTGTATCTGTGGCATTCCCCATATCAAGGACATGGAAATGTAGATCTCCTTGGTCCATCCACAAACAACAAACAAATTACAGTCAGTTGATTTGGAAAAAGGAAATTAGCCAACGGAGCCCTCAGGCACACCATGGATATATGCAAACATCCAAAGCCAAAATCATTTTAGAGCACAACCCTATGGGTTTTTAGAGAAGTAAAGTCCTAAAGTTCTAAAGGTTATCCAGTTCTGTGTATGCTGACACTTGCACATTTTCCTCTGTCCAACCATGTACAAGAGTAACCCTTGTCCTGTTTTTAGCTTCCATGGCTTCTCCCTATCAGCCCTGAGAAAATTATTTTGGTGAGGGTAGACAGACATGTCCATAAGATGCCCCAGTATCCCATTGCCCCAAAGCAGAGCGACAGTTAATATAAGTTTATGCCTTTAGTTCAGCAGCAGAGGTGTGCCCTAAGCATTATCACACTCAGTTCGTTCAACCTTTTGTGGAAATCCAACAAATGCCCACTTCTCTATACTGGTCTTTCCCAAATGCACACACACCTTTTCTCAGGACCACTCCCATCTCAATGCAAAGCAGAAGAGCCACCTAGAAATGATAATATGTGAGTGAAACTTGAGACGTCCTCTCAAAATTCGCCACCCCCTTTGCCTATTGCCATCCTATTTAAGGACAGAGAATTCCCTGGGGGAAGGGAATTTCAACAATATTTTTTGGGGGGGTATAGAAATTCCTCCAAAATTTCTTGCATTTAGTGTTCACCCTCAGCAAGGGCTATAGCACAGCTTGCTTGCCTGCTTGCTTTCCTCTCTCCCTCTTCTGTTCACCCACCCACTGCCACCTTTTGCATCATTCACAATGTCCCAGACCGAGCATCGTTCTGGGGCATCAAGGAACAAGGGGCAGTAAGGAGAAGCCAACCAAATCACAATAAAGAAAATTAAAGTGGGGAAGAAGTCTACAAAGATGCTTTTTTCTATGGGATAACAAATGGAAAAAAACCCCAGAATGTTTCTGAGAACAAATTCCTCAGAGACATTTTGGTTTGGCTCTATTTGTTATTCTTACACTTAAAGACATGGTCGTAGATCGGTCTGTCTGCAGTGCAGATACTTATAATATTGTGACTTCCCTGAACACCTCATAGCATGCATGCCACTGGCAGCATTGTGGGGGCAAAATACTCATGCACACTTCTGGGCTATCCCAAAGCTAGAGCAAGTGTATCCTATGAAACTGCCCCTGACACATTCTCACATTCTTCTCCTCTGAACTTTTGCTTGAAAGCTGTTTCATTTCTGTCAATTGGAATGAGAAGAACTGAAAAAATGTGGGTTTCTGGCTCAGCACTGACTGCAACATCTAAGCCACCACTGAGGCAGAAATATCGGAAGAGCTACTTCAATAGCTCCACAGTCACCTCCAGGAGGGAGTTGCTAAAGTGATGAACTACTTCTACTCTGGCCACAAGACCCAATTTGCTGCTTGTAAATGGCATGACTTGACCGTGGCTCTGATATTTGCTAGTCCATAACATTTCCTCCTCCTCCTCCTCCTCCTCCTCCTCCTCCTCCTCCTCCTGTCAATTGCCACTGTGCATCATGCCTTACTTGCATCCTGATTCAACAGGGAAGAAATGGACCAGAAACATGATGCCTGTAGAACATGAGGCCAGGATGAGGACCTCTGTTCCTCTTGGAAGAGAGAGGAATGGTCAGGAAGTTCTCTTCGCTTTCTACCAAGGCTCTGCTCTCATCAAGCTGCAAGTGCAGTTTCTGTGGCTGTTCGCTCAATGCACCTTTTTTCCCATCTCTCCTCCACCCTTCCTGCCTTTCATAAGAGCCCAAAAGCAGATAGACAAATTCTTTCAAAGGGGAACCACATGAGAAGAATGTCCAGGAGAAGGGGGAAGTGGAAGATAGCAAGAATGCTTAGAAAGGTCTAGCTGCCATACTTGGAATCTCTTGTCAGACACACATATACAAGACAGCAAAGCGAATTGGTAGCAGTTGCAGCGGTAGGGATGAGGGAGAGATTGAGGGGAAGGGGAGGGGGAAAGGGAAAGGGAAGGACAGCAACAGTTTGCTTTGAAGGATACCACTGCCTTACAGCTAACTGATATTTCAGCTCGATTCCAAACCATAGGGAAATCTATTTGTCACAGCAGCAAGGCTGAAAAAGAGAGAATGAATGACCGCAGGCGCAATGATGAAACTTGATATGGGCTTGCAGAAAGCTGGGTTCAACTTTGTGCTTCACCATGAACTCACTGTGTGACCTTCAGGCAAGTTAAGTCTTTTCTCCCACCTTAGATCCCCTAAACATGTCCAGAATGGGGACATACGTTACCTATGATACAGGAGTGAGGAGTGGGCCAGCCAAGGGTCATAAAGTTTTTTGTACAAGAAAAAAGTGCAATATAAATTATTGTGAACAGCAGTAAGAACAGGGAAGAATTTGGCCTGTGTGTGTTGCCCTGTGTATATATGTACTGGGATTATCTTACTTCTCCCCAGATGCCACCACTGAAATCATGGCTTCCAAGCCAACCTGTTTGGAATGGATGGCTTTACTGAGGTTATGGTTGTAAATGCTGGATCTCTGTGTGGATAACGAGGATTATTCCAGAGGGTGTGGAGCCAGGATATCTTCCTCACATACATCTTCCTTTTATGGCTCTTGCTGACAGCTGTTCAGGTCTTCAACACTATTCCCAGGAAATCGGTCCCCAGATGCTTAAAGTAGGGGTGTGCATGTGTGTGTGTGTTCGGGGGAGAGAAGTAGAAAGGTGGGTGGGATCAGTAAAAGGAAGATTTGCCAAGGGACATCATGGGACCAGAGCCCAGACTTGGCCTGTTCTGTGCCTGGGCATTGATTTCACAAAGTGCAACTGCAGATAGGCACAGTCTTTCCACTCTTTGATTTTCCTACAGGATTATCTTTCTGTGTTCCCAAGTGAGTTGAGCTCTGCCCAACAGCCTGAATCAAAATAACACAATAGAATTCACAATTCCACAAGTTGAGTTAAAGATTTCTCCCTCCACCAATTTCTTTTTAATACCATAGAAGGTTTTCCCCCCCTCTCCACCCCCTCTCTTTCTCCTTTTCTTTTTCCTGCTTGCAATGTTCAACATTTTCCATAAAAGCAGGAAGTAGGAGGCTCTTTCTCTCTTGTGGGTGCACTCTCTCTCATTCTCTTCCCCCCCCCTATATATAGATAGATATTTATCTATCCATCTATCTATATATATATATATGCACACACCAAATTGCCTTACATGTTGATTGTTGGGGTTTTCCTGTGTTTCATTTGACTGTTTTCTCTCTTTTTCTTTCTTTCTTTCTTTCTTTCTTTCTTTCTTTCTTTCTTTCTTTCAGCATCGTATGTGTAGCAGGCACTTGAGTTTATATGAGTATGTTGGCTTGAAGGAGAGGTAGGGAGGGGAGAAGAAGAACAGAGCAATTATATCCAAAAAGTGGCCACCGCTAGCCAAGGATGTCCAGGTAGATTGGTGTGGCTTTACCCAGAGTGTGAAGGATCTTGTAGATTTCCTTGATGTTCAGCCGCTGCTGAGGTTCCCTCTGCCAGCAGCCCAACATGATGTCATAAACCTCCTTGGGGCATACTCGAGGTCTCTCCAAGACCCGTCCTTGGGTGATACACTCAATGACCTGCAAGGGATAACAGAAGAGCTGACTCTCATTCATGTACCAAACCATTCCTTTCATACTGACTTATCTGCTCTTGTGTTGCTGCTGCTGTGGATATTTTAACCCATACAAATCCAGTAGCTTATTCCTGGAACTTCCTTGGCTGTTTTCAAATGTGGATTGTGCCACATATTTATTGAATGGTGTTGGAGGGGCCTATAGCTTAGCAATATGGCACATATTCTGAGTGGTGCCATCTCTGTCAGGGAAGCTACTGCAAGCCTGACAGGATAAAGTTATGTTAGATGGATCAATGGTAGTATAGCACTTCATTATAATTTCTTATTGAACATTGTTCAATGAGCTCAGGGGTGGAAACTATATGATATCCAGGGGCTTCTTCATTCCCTACAGACCCATGGCTCCCATGGTTCCTGGGAACCATGCTGCCCATGGGGCACACTGAAATGAAGTTAAATAATAAACAGTGTGCAACCAATGTTTAGGGCAAACATCTCTGTAGAGCGCCACAACACTAGTAGGATCAAATACAGCTTGTCTTGCCAACTTTCTAAGGATTTCTAGGATGATGCTTCCGTTGTGCACATGGCATGCCTCCAATGTTACCCCCATGCTTAGATGAAATCCTCCTCCTGCTCTGCTCCCCCGGCCATGTTCAAGCACTTTTTCATTGTTTCTTTCTCCTACATAGGAAAAGGGGGGTGGGGGGCATGAAATTAAACTGAAGCTTTTCAGCAGTGTCGTTGTGCCTTTCTGCTCCATTCTGCCCCGTGCTGGAAGGGTGGCGGTGAGGTCAGAGGTGATAACTGCAGCAGTTTCTGGCCACATCTCCTTAATTCTGAGTGGCTGAAGCTGGTTGGTGGACTGGACTGGAATGGAGCCCCCCATTACCACAAGGCTCCATTCCAAATTGCCCCCATGTTCATCAGTGTAGGTGCCAGCAAACTGGAACAATAAACATTCAGTTGTACAACCCCTCCCCCCATACATGTATAAGGAGAAGAGGCAGATATTCCATGGAAAATAGAAAACTGGAGATTCAATTCCTCTAATGGGGAAAGGGCAGATACTTCCAGGTCAATATATACTATTAGAAGAATTGGAAGAGTGTGTGCGATGGGGTGGAGGAGGGGAAGGATGTACGTAGCCAGCACAGGTAGTTCCATGACTTTGTGGAGAACAATCCTGCCAGGAACCACCTGCTAGTGTAACTGTGGTCCCTTTACTCCACATCCCTAAGACATCACTTTTGTCACCACTAAATTGAGGGGGGAATTGAGGGAGCAAATTTCTCACCCCTGAGTTAGCTATGTGTCTGTCAAGTGCACTGAGTGTAGCCAACCACCACTCTGGGCAGGCATCCAGGATCATCATGAAAGGGATTCTGAAGATTTTCAAGAAGCAGAGAAGAGAGTTCTGGGAACCAGGGAGAGGCATAGGCCTTTGAAGCACCCTCAAAGACACTGCCCACAGGTTCCTGGGATGACCAGGAGAGCAAGGATGTTCTGGAAGGGACAGGATGCAGATAAGTGCAAAGTCTTGCACTTGGGGCACAGGAATGGGTGTCATAAGTACACCCTATGGACAAGTGGCTGGAAAGCAGCACTTGTGAAAGAGATCTTGGGGTACTGGTGGACTGTAGAGTAAACATGAGTCAGCAATGTGACACAGTGGTCAAGAGGGCAAACACTACCCTTGGTTTCATAGCCAAAAGTGTGGCCAGGTTAGAATTGGAGCAGCGTAGGGCCACAAGGATGGTGGCTGGATTGCAGGGAGAAGAGGAGACCCTGAGGAGATCTGTTGGTGACATATAGGGATGTGAGGAGGTATCACATTAAGGTGGGTTGAACCTGTTCTCCCTTGCAGAGGAGAGCAGGATGCACTCCAATGGAAGTACTTCCTGACAGTTTGGACCCCTAGGTCCAAACTGTCCTGATTGAATGGACTTCTACGGGAGGTGGTTGAAGCCCCATCGATGAGGGTGTTCAAGGATAGGCTGGACATGCACATGTCATGAGCAGAGCCGGCTGGAGCCAGGGGCCAGACTAGATGGCCCGGGAACCCCCTCTGACTTGCTCTGTTTCTATGTTATCGGAAGCATACCTCACCAACCAGTATTATAGCCCTTACAAGACATTTGTGCTGCAACATTTCAGTATAACTGAGTATTTTTTTCTTTGTAGTTCTCAATAATTCTCCAACCTCACCCCCATGGTCCATACAATACATTCTTAATTCTGGGACCTTGGATATTTGTCATGGGCAGAACTGAAGAAGCTTCAGTTCTCTCTGTCCTCAAACAATTTCTGCTGAAGTCCACAAAACCACACGCTCACTAGTGACATTCATCCAAAAGGTCATCCAAAAGGTTTTGAGGTCAAATGTTTAGTTAGAATGTAGACATCGGAAAGTTTGCTCAGGAAACCAAGAAATTATAATATTCAATAAAATGTCGGAGGAGTCAGCGGGGCGGGGGTGGTATATAGCAGAAAATAGGAACTCAGTTTGCAAAAATGAACAACACGCTGCCCGTTTGGTTGGAAATGGAAATAAAATAATTCTAAGAGAGAAAAGTAACAGCAAAAAAAAAAAAAAAAACAGAGGGGAGAGAGAAAAGGAAGGAAGGAAGGAGGGAGGGAGGGCGGGAGGGAAGAAGGGAGGAGGAGAAGTCCCTGCCAGAAACTGGATAGTTGATGGAGAGAGTGCTGGGCCTGTGACAGGAAGATTTTGCTTGGATATTATTTACTTATTTATTATAATTTTTTTCTATGCTGTCCATTACTAAAAAAGTCTGTGGACAGCTAACAAGGAACAGGAAACCAAGAACAAAACCAGAACAACAACACACAGTAAACTGCATCTAAAATAGTATATGAACAAAAGGGATAAAGGTGTATGAACAAAAGAAGAGACAGTCTTGTTAGTTTAGCTTGCTGTCTTTATCCCTGGGTATTTTATTAATCTCTTGTGGTCTCTGTTAGGGATACACAGGCCTTATCTAATAGCCATGCTTAATGTCCCATCCCAGTACGCACAACCTTATGTAGGTTCATGATAATCAGTGAGCTCTAAGACTGGTTTGATGAGGCAACAGTGAATTGGATAGGAGAAAAAGGCAGGTGAATGGCATGAGGAAAGTCTATAGGAAGATCATACTTCTATGGCAGTAGAAAAGGCCATAGAGTGGGAAGATCAAATAGGAGTGTAGGCACAGTGTTTTGGCCCTTCATTCTTCCCTTCACAGAACAGGACATGGTTGGTCCATGATATCCACACAGATTGATAAGACCGTCCATAGAAAACCCTTGCAAAGGCATTCTGGTGAATGCACACATGTGTTAGGAGAAGACTTGGCTTTCATCAGGCAGACCATCCAAACAGCTTCATTGTACCAGTTTGAAGTGTACAAGAAGGTGAGGTACCTGTAATGTATGAACTAGATCTTTCTGACTGATTTTGTTGCTGTTAGTTGCAAAGTCGTATCCGACCCATTGCAACCCCATAGACAACATTCTGACTAATTTATCCATCAGTAAAAGGGAAAGGGAAAGGGAAAAAATTAAAGATTTGACGCAAGCTGAAAGCAGCAGCTGCAGAGCTATGGTTGCTGGGTTTGTTGCCCTCCGGTGCACGAATGCTGGCTACCAGCACAATCTGTCTGTCCACATTGCCTTTATACCCTGACCAATTTCCTCTTCTGAGGAACCCAAACCAGTTTAAATAGTCTTCCTTACTCCATGTTTTCTTCCCTGCAACAATAACGCTGTGAAATGGGTTGGGCCAAATGTGAGTGACTGGCCTCTCAGTGAGTTTCATGTAGAAGCAGGTTCTCCTGGGTGTCTAGTCCAATCACCAAGTCATCTTTTTTGACCATTTGGTCCACCTGTTTTGTCTGGTAAGTGGAGTCGCTTCCTTTTTTTAACAATTTCAATCCCCAAACAAGTGGTGTCCAAAGTCCCCCCCCCCCCGCACTTTGCCATGTCAATTGACTGCTTCCACCAATCCCTCCGCATCAAGTACCTCAGTGTTTGACAGCTGGAACCATGGCTGCTTCCCATATGTGAAGATCTCCCACAGAATCACGCCAAAACTCCAGACATCACTTTCTGTTGTGAATTTCCGGTACATGATGCTTTCAGGAGGCATCCAACGGATGGGCAACATGGTATGTCCTCCCACCTGTATGAAGGAAAGCAAGGGTCAACACGTGTGGCCCACAAGAGGAAGTGGCACAGGAAAGAGGAGAATGGGGTGCAAATCTTCCTTCAGCCACCAGTTCAATGGGCCTCCTTTCAGTCTGCACAAGCAGCAAACCAAGCCTTAATATGCACATCTTTCTCCAGGTATAGGAATCAGAAGAGAAAATGATTTTAGACAAACATGTAAGAATGTAAAAATGGGTGGTCACCCTACTTTCTACAGAGAGCTGCTTCTAGGGTAGAAACGTTTTTAGGAGTTGGTTTCTTTAGCTACCTTATATATTAATGGTCAAATCATCATACAGGAACCTATCTTCTTGCCACCCCCTCAAAACTCCACCAAAGAAGGGAAGGGAAAGGAAGGGAAGGGAAGGCCCTAAAGAGCAGGGAAGCAAGATAGCGCACTGAGGATTGGACATGCTCCTTGGATATGGATTGCTGAATAACATTTGGAGGGAAATGAAAAATGTGGGGAGAAACTGCCAGAAGAGGGCATGGCTGGCTGGTTGGCTGGCTGCCCCTCTGAAGTACCCCACACTACAGTATTTGGTACAGGTCCTATGTGTCCTTCTTTACACAGTGTCATCAATGTACATTGTAGTATTGACAGAAAAGATGGTTCTGAATTTGCAGATCAGAGAAACTAGACATCATGCAAGTTCATTAGATTCCATCTTGAAATGGATCATTATGCAAATCAGTATCAGATTGTGAGATGATAATGATAATGGTGCATGAAAAGTCATGCATATTTTTGTGCATATACTTCTAAAGGGATGCATCAGTCGTGAATGCCTTTGAAATTTATTTATTTATTTATTTATTTATAGCACATTCTTCTCCTATTGATTAAAGTATATTTGCATGCATTTTTCAAAAGCATTCAATTTTTCATGCTCATTTTTCAGTTTCATACATACTGTGCAATTCATGGCTTTGGTTTTGCAAATCACACCACAATTTTGGAATGTATGGACTTTGATTGCATCTGAATCCATGTTTGTTCTATAAGGTATGACTTGGATAAACCATGATTACAAACAAACTGAATTTCATATCTCATACATTTCTAGTCCAAATAAGGACCTTAAATGCTCCTATTGGAAAAATTGAACAGAGGCATGTTCACCTCCAAATGTCATCTTCTCCCCATGCTACTCCATTTAGATCTGCAGAGTGCTAGCTTGCTTGCAGTTGCTCAAGAATTTTTCAGTGCCTTCCTCTACTTATGCACCTTCTGTTTTCCCCTCTGGACATGAATCACATGCAACGTGCATCTGGAAATCTGTATATTTCCAGGTCTACAGTGCATCTTGTGGACCAAGAAAAACCTATCTGGGTGAAAAAGTCACATCTGAAAAGTAAAAGCATGTTCTTGTTAATGTGTTTTTTTACTATGAAAATAAAAACAATTTGAAAAAGGAAAAAGGGAAAAAATGTACACATTAAACATGCGAATTACATTTGTATAGGAAAAATCTATACAAACAAGCAAAACATCCACACAAAATGGTGGGGTAAGAAAGAACCCCATGGAACTGTGCTGACATTCACCCATCACTTCTCAGAAACTTCTTTGGGTGACCTACTATGATAGGTTTGATGGGTGGCAAATGTGAAAAGAGTCTTGTCTATGAGGGCACCACAAGGATGGGCACTCTCTCTTCAGGACTGGCAAGACTCCCTGGAGAAGACAATCGTGCAAGGAATAGTTGAAGGCAGAAGAATGAAAGGAAAACCAACTATGAGATGGATGGACTCCATAAAGAAAGCCACAGCCTTGGATTTACAAGAGCTGATCAGGGCTGTCATGGACTGACCATTCTGGAGGGATTCATCAGAGGGTTGCCACAAGAACAAATTCAGGACTGCCCATATACTGGCCAGTTTAGATAATCAATCTGAGGTTTTCATTTGTCTCAAATGTTAGTTGCACTGAAGGTGCAAGAGCAAAAACTGTTTGTGCCAAAATGAGACTATTCTCCATCCGTGGTTTCTGCCTCTGCAGCTTTCTGGATCTATTCCTGTTTAATATAATGGATCAGGGATGCTGCATGGCACTGAATAGAAGGAAATTTAAGAGGTACAGATAATAAAGAGTCCTCTACTTGGCTTGGAAAAATCATCCTAGATATTTTTTATTTCTTTCTTTTTTCCCAAATCACATCTCTAGTAAAATGTTGAAAGCAGGTTTATCAAAGCTCACCTATATGTAATATTTTTTCAGTCTTTTAATATATCAGTTTAGAAAATTTAATATCATTTTCTATTTCATTTATTTCATATTTTCATGAAAACTTGCTATGCATATATACCATATCTGAAAGTTATTTGGACTTTCTGTTTTAAATTACATACTCTTGAGCATTAGGTGCCCTTTTCTCTTGCGGGGTTTGGGTTTTGTTCCACTTTTTGGCCTGCTCTTTTTAGAAAACCTGCAAAATGGCATCAGCCATGAAGCCCCAGGTGCCCATGTGAGTGGCTTGTAGCTGAAGTTTTGTGAGCTGTCTGCATTCGCATCATGTTGATGGGGGCATGATGAGCAATGTCAAAGTGTGTTGTGCTTCTGAACCCTAATGCCAGAAGAGGGAGAATATTTTCAGGGACCAGTTTCCTCCTTTGTTTATTTTTGCGTATCAGCTGAAAACATAAAAGCAAAGGAAAATACATGCAATCCATATGTACTATAGTGTTTCCCTGAAAATAAGACCAGGTCTTATATTAATTTAAATATAAGATGCGTTAGGGCTCATTTTCAGGTGCTGTCTTATTTTTTCTTTCAAAAGTCATAAGATTCTTGCCCTGAGAGTCCTCCACAATTCCGTTCTTGTTCTCGATTTTTTTTGCACCCATCTTGCATTTTGTATCCATGCATTAAGTATGTCCGTTACAACACTCGACGTATTGACATTATCCATGCATTATGTCTGTACTCTGGTCATTTGGCAATAAGTCTCGCGTTCATCTGTTTACATAGATGTTTACCTCTCATCCAAAAGTGCCCATTTCAGTATTTACAAATACTTAATTATAATGTAGATCATCATTTATTTTAGTTTAAGTATTAATGTCATTTATAATATTCTGTGCACTTCGGTGTTTAGTCATGCTGGACACAGGCCCACAGAGACTGCAGACAAGCACTGGCTCCCTCGGCTAGGAAAAGGAGATGAGCACCACCCCCTAGAGTCAGGCATGACTGGACTTAACATCAAGGGGAAACCTTTACCTTTACCTTTATTATTTATTTATATTTAATTATACATTACCATTATTATTTTATAATTCAATACGTCTATCGTGTGTTGCAACAGACATATTACCATGTTTCCCCATCCGTCTGGCCAATGATTTTAACTGGGGATTGTTTTGGGGGCAGGGCTTATATCACGAGCATCCTGAAAAATCATGCTAGGGCTTATTTTCCAGTTAGGTCTTATTTTGGGGAAAACACAGTAAAAGACAAAAGTCTAGGAACTGAGAAACAGCTATGAGGTCACAGGACAGCATCCGAGGTACCATGGGCTGACCAACAAAAGGTTATGTCACAGCTTCCTCACCTGAGTTCATTTTGGTTTTGGTTTTTCCTGGCCAAGAGACCTAGCATCTGCTTGGCACTTCTTTGCAAGGTTTAGCTGTGATGGTGGAATGGCACTGATAAAGTCCTGAGTATTAAACTAAGCTTTACAGTGAATTGATATATAGACTAATTAATTTCCCTGGCCTATCAATAGCTATAGACTAAGTGACAACTAAGAAAGGAAATGCCTGAGTAAACAGAAATAAACTGAAAGATTAACGGCTGTGCAATGGCAACCATTGCACTGAGTTACTGTCATGTGCACACATTCTGGCAAGATTCCCAAGTGCACATGAAAAGCTGACTGACCATGAAAAGTTTGGTGGGACTGATAGCTCCAAGTCTGAAGATGATGGGGAGTTGGCTGACCTAGACAGGGCTGAGAGCTCAAACTCTGATAATGAGACTCTGTAACGGACAGGTCTCCAGCTGCAGCGCCAGTTTCTCAGCGCCTGTCTGTGCCTGCTCAAGACAAAATTATTTCAAGGAGAGCCATGGGGCCCAGTCCACCCACCTGTGGGAGGGAAGAACAATAACAATATCCCGAGGGAGAGGATTTAGAGATGGGGTGTCTCTTGGATGGAGGACTCAGCCTCCTGAGGAGATGGACCCAGTGGTCCATCGTCACAGCCACAGGCTGACCAACTGGGGGTCAGAGAGAAGAACACAGGTGCGCCCATTTCTACAACCCCTCCTTCTTGAGACAGGCCCAGAAGGGTTCGTAAGCAAAGCTTTGGGTGAGGGGGAGCAGAGAGAGTTCAAATTTTGCTTTGTGTATGCTCAGAGACTTCTGTGTAGAAAAAAAAAGATGCTTACAAGAAGTGCTGGAGAGTCTGTCTTGTTGGGGAGGGACCGCCTAGCTCAAGACAGTTACACACTGTGAGCTGTGTTACTAAGCTGTGCAAGTAATAGCAGTTGAAAAGTAATTCATATCGTGCATCTTACAAAAAAGGAAATAAACCCTGAATATTGGATGTTTTAAGCATCTTGGTTGATTCACTTCATAAAAGAACTGGAACAATTTTATATAATCAACATGGGCAATGCTTTAGTCATCCTGCATTATTTTACTGCATAGCCATGGGTAACTGTTAGCACTTCAGGAGTCTTTGCATGTGTTTTTGTTGTTACAGAAGAAATCAGGAGAACATCAACATCATCTGAAATTGAATTGAACGCATTTAACATTGAATTAATGTAAACTGTATGAATGTGACCTTAATTCTGCACAAAATCAACACATTAAGAAGAAAGCAGGATTCTGCCCACTAGCAGGATTGTGCCCTGGAAATGGGGTTGAACAGGCAGTATTTAAGCTCTCTCCTTTTTATATGAGGATGATCATGTTCTTCACAGAGCTGCAGAAGCTAATAGAACAAGTCTTTTTTGGCTGGTAAACTAGAAATAACTTCAAGAAAGTTAGAAAGGATATATTTGAATATAAAGGTGAATGTCCTTATGTGTAGCTAATTAATCAAGATCCTGTGATATCTCCTGGAAAGTTTTTGAAATAACATGAAAAAAGACACCTTAGGGTAGGATGATAGCAAACAGGAATGGAAACCAAACATCCCATTAGTATTGTGGATCATTAATGAGACAATTCTAAGTGATAAAGAATTAAGTCAGAGACATCCACCAAGATTGAACTAGCAAGTTATACATGGATTTGAAAGTTAGGAATGAATATCATCTATGGAAAATCTGCAATTGAAGTAGACAATGAAGAATTGCATGACTTTTCTAATGCCAAACTCTTCCCCTCCCCATCAAAATACAGAACGGAAGAAGAAAATGAAATTTTAACAGATAAATTAAGGAACACAAATGTCCAGTACTAAAGGAGTTTTTCCATTTCAACTAACTGTCAGATAGAATTGGGTGGGAGGCACTGCAAGTATTGGAATTGGAATTGATAATTGACAAGCATAGTACTCTGATACACCAGAAAAGACTAATTACATTAGAGCAATAACTTATGAAGTACTGGGGTGTGTGGGAGAGAGATAGGAGTGTATTGGCTAAGTGGATCATGGAACTCTCCTAAATTAAGAGAAGGTGGATCATCTGCCACATGCAATCCTTGCTGACTCCCACTAGGGTAGCTAGTGGGAGCAGACCTTCAATTTTCTTCTCCTTTTGTAGCTCTTTCTTTTTAAAACACCCTTCATGTTGCTTTGAGAGGGTGCAAAAAGTTCTATGTCACATCCATGGTTGGTTAGGTGAAGAGTCCAATCCTGGAAACAAAGCCTGACTCCACACCAGTTCAGGGCCTGTCAGTGGAGGAGAACACCGCCAGTGTTGGATCCATATCCACAGAGCTTTCCATGTGGAAAGCAAGGGCCACTGACCGGCTACTGCTGCTTCCTGAAGGCAGAGGGTCAAGTCCATCCTAGACCTCTTCAGGCAGTAGGTCTAGGGCAGAGGTGGCGAACCTATGGCATGTGTGCTGCAGTGGGCATGCAGAGCCCCCTCTGTTGGCACGCAAGCCAAGTCGCCTCAGCATCACCCCAGCAGCCGAGCATCGGATAACAGCACACATAGGGGCCATGCGCATGCTCAGAAAGGAGTAGCAGTGCCAGGCAATGACATCACAAGCCGCGACTCATTACCCACGACTTGTCCAAGCTTTCTCATGGCTGGTCAATGCGCTGCCAAGGATATATATATGTTTGTATCATTGAAAGTTCTGTTATTGTGTTTTTCTTTTAAGGCAAAATCTGTTAATGTATGAGTTGTTTTTTCTAAACTAAAACCCCAGTATTCAGGTTTTATTGCAGTGTTGGCATTTTGCAATAAATAAGTGGGTTTTGGGTTGCAGTTTGGGCACTTGGTATCTAAATGTTTTGCCATCACTGGTCTAGGGTTTAGCACAGTTCCATTAATGAGTACAAATAGGGCATTAATTCCCCCTTTCCCCTTTTTTTGGTGCAATCCAGTGAGTTTGCTCATAATCCACCGAACTCAGATTATGGGCAACTCAGAAGATTATAGGTGGGGGGAGTGCAATGGTGAAGGTCACTGCTGTTCTTTTCCTGCCAGACAAACACAAAGACAGCTGACTTCAGTCATCTAAGCATTCAACCTCAGAACATGAGAAGAAACATAGAAACAGAGCAAGTCAGAAGGGGCCTCTGGGCCATCTAGTCTGACACCTGGCTCCAGCCAACTCCACTCATGACATGCCTACTATGTGCATGCCCAGCCTATCCTTGAACACCCTCACTGATGGGAATTCAAATGCCTCCCATGGAAGTCCATTTCATACCCTTGGGGTCCTGTCAGGAAGTACTTCCTGGAATCCAAACTGAACCTTGGTTCCTTGAGCTTGGCTCCTTTGGAGCAGGTCCTGCCCTCCTCTGCAGGGGAGAACAGGTCTCTACCCGCCTCCATGTGGCACCCCCTCACATACCTATATGTTGTCAACAGATCCCCTTGGAGTCTCCTCTTCTCCAGGCTGAAAAGACCCAGCTCACTCAGTCTCACCTCATATGGCTTTCCCTGCAATCTGGCCACCATTCTTGTGGCCCTTCAGTGCACTGACTCTAACCTGGTTAGGACTTTGAATTGTCTGGCACTGTAGCCAGGACTTTGAATTTCCCCATAGCCATCCAGAGTCTGTTTAACAGCCTTATTTATTTATTAATTTATTAAAAGTTTTTATATACTATTCTTTAGCAAAAGGCTCTCAGAATGGTGCACAAGGTCTCAGAATAGTATAAAGAAATCCTAAAAATATAGGAAACCATTTTCTTTCTTTTCCACATTTTGGTTCCTTGGAACACAACTGGCTCAGAAAGCTGTCAATGCAGTTAGTCATGAGCAGTTAATCAGTTCATGCAAATACATTAAATGATGTCTTTATATACAATGAGATGTTTGTGAAATTACACCAGAAAAAACTGAATGATCAGGGAAAAAAATCAGATTGCATACAGATATTGGAAAATTGCAGATGGAAGCATTTTATGCTGCATCTCCTAATGCAAACGCAGAGAAACAGAGTAGTTATTTATTTAAAGAATCTTCATTAATTATATGTTTGAATAAAGCAGATCAATATGAAAGGAAAAACTTAAAAGGTGAAACTGAGAATGGGACAGGCACACAGTCAATGCTGAACAAAAGATGATTATATATATTTAGAGCCTTGAATGCATTCTAATAGATTCTGCAGTAGGGGAAATTATTTTAGGAGGTGATATGAATGTGGTCATAGATAATATGATATAGACTGAGCTGGAAGAAATAGAACATCACAAAAATATTTCACTATGTTATTTAAGAGAGGAAGATGACATTCTCAGCTTCTATACATATGGAGATATCATCATTTAGAAAGAGTGAAATGACTCTACATCTCCCTTCAATGGAAGAAGTGCTTAATCTAGAGGTACTTTAAACACAGCACAAGGAAAGCCATTTTTCAAAGATATGATATCTGACAGTGCTATCCTATAGGTATCAATTGAAAAATAAACCCCATTGCTTTCACTGGGATTTAGTCTCATGTACATGTGCATAGGAAGGCTTTGACAGGTATAGATGGCCTATAAATCTGTGTATAAATAAATAAATCCATAAATACAACTCTAAATCACTATTTTCCAATAAATTTGATAATTATAGACCCACATAAAGTCTGTAAAAATATCACATGCTGTTAACAAAAATGTTACAATTTAAGATAATGAAGTCTATGGTGCAATTGTACACATGTCTACTTAGTTAGCAAGCCACTGCATTCAATGAGGTTTCTTCCCAGCTAAGTAATTATAGGATTGCGGCTTCATAAACAGTTGGCATTATTCAGAGCTTGATACAACGTATGTAGACTTGCAGCTATCCAATGGTAAAACATTCACATTCAGCACATTTAAATTAAATACCATATTTTTAAAGGGTGAGAATGAATGGCAGGTAAAACAGGTATGGAATCCTGTATATTAATTAATAGGATATTAATAAATAAAAGTTAACAATAATGGAAATGAGTTAGGAGTACACCAAGGAATATATAGATATTCAGCAACATTTCTGAAGTGTAAAGTGATGAACAAAAGTATGTTTTTGAAAAAGGATAAAATAAGTTGCTTTGGAAAAAATATTACTAGTACCAAATCTAACAGAAAGCAGTTTGGACAAACAGAGCACTATAGAGCAGAGAACAGTAAATGTTTTATACAGGAGCTGAACTCCCTGAGGATCCCTGCATCTCCACCCTCCTCCCAAACTTAGAGCTCAGATTTCAAAAGACAAGCCACTGTGGAACGTTTTAGGGCAGCAGTGCAATGCACCTCGGTGTTTAGTCATGCCGGCCACATGCCCACAGAGACTGCAGACAAGCACTGGCTCCCTCGGCTAGGAAACGGAGATGAGCACCGCCCTGAGAGTCAGACATGACTAGACTTTAATGTCATGGGAAAACCTTTACCTTTACCTTTTACAATGGGAGTGGGGGTCAGGAATTCCCCCCCTCAAGCCTCCCTCGCATTTTGGCTCCATCTATGCCTTGTGTGCGATTCCAGCATCCTGTGGTGCCTCACCTGCCATCCAAGGATCAGAGGCTTGCTCTTGAAATGCATTTTTCCCAGTGTTAGAAATGGGACTGATTTCCCTCTATCCCTGGATGGAGAAGACAAGGGGTCACCTCCCGAGCCTCATTTCCCCACTGCTGGTTCTTGCTGCAGCAGGAGGGGTAGAACTCCCAAGTCAGAGGCTCAGGTCAGGCACCACTGGCTTCTGCTTTGCAGGATGTATCCAATACTGCCATTGTAATAGCAGGGAACCTACCATTAGCTCAGTGGGAACCTAGTGGCCCCTGAAGCAATCTAAAACATGTGGCAATGGGCATTTCTGGCCAGGCAGGAAAAGCAGAGTTTGGAGTGTGTGTGTGTGTGTGTGTGTGATTGCACTGATATATTACGAAAACCATTCAGGTACCTTTTCTAGTAAATACACAAGACAGGAATCTCCCCAAAATCTTGGGGAGAACAGAAAATTAATAGGAAAATGAAGGAAAATACAAACCTGACATCTTGTTCTACCAATTGATTAGATAATTAGAACCAAGATATTAATGATAGCTTCAGCTAATTGATTAAGCAGGATAATTCCTTTTAGATTTTTAAATTATTGGTTACATTTCTATCTCTCTTAAAAAACACACACACACACACACGTGGCATTTTCATTAGCATCCCACACAGGCTCTCTTAGGATCCACTTAATATCAGTTATTTGGGATGGAAACATCATGCAATTTTAAACTTCAAATGTGGGAAAAAGTGAAACTGACAGATTTGTGCATGCCTGGATTATAGGAAGAGAAAAGATATACATCAGAGATGGTTCAGAGAAAGAATATTGGTATTGCTATCAATGCAGTTCAGACATGGAGCTACCAATGATGTAGGAACAGAAGACCATAGTATGTCCCGTTGGGGACTTCTCAGAGATGAACTGGGACAACAGATAGACCTTTGGACTAATCCAGCAGGTTTCAGGTATGGCACTGCCCCACTGCTATGGGAGAATGCAGGTGCAGCTTATGATGAGGGCAGGAGCTGTGCTGGTGCCCCCTGCTTGATTCTGTGGGCTGAGATGGCCTCTGTCCAGCCATTGGACCTGCAAGCGCAAGGTTAGTGTCACCCTTTGGGGACAGGTAAGGATGTCCCCAGATGGTTGCTGGATGCCTCCTCCCTCTGCTCTGCACTGTGGAACCAAATGGGCATTTTGGACTTTATTAACTGCTTAGAACTGGTAAGCCTTTTGCACCAGCATGAAAAGGCACAGTTGAAGCATGAAGTTGCATGCACAGGCATACTGCAGGGTGCATGGATGAGTCTCCTGAAGCAACATCACAGTCTGGAGAGGTCTTATGCAAACCAGCCCCTCATACATTATGCCTCAAGAGGAATTGGAAGGGGACCACCCTTAGGCACTGCTGGTCCCATGAATCCCAAAGAGTTTTCAGCATAGGACATTTTTGGTAGTATGTACTAACAAGCAAGGGTTACTTTCAGGACCGGCCTGAGCTGTTAAACCAGGTTTAGTACCTGTAGGGCACAGAAAGAATGCAGTCAGGAATTGTCTTATCCTGCCTCCTTACACACTGTGCTATAGAGGGCTGGGACTCAGAAAAAAAGTAGCAGGGGGATCACCCACCATGTAAGGCAGACGGTTGGTAGCCAGTGTGAGCTGCCACCATATTAGGTGAATTGTGACATAGCTCCCAAGCAGCAAGATAAATTTTCTTGTCCTGACTGCAATACATTTGCAAGCCTGGAAGATTATTTCAATATTGGAACAATGTGATGAGCACAAATTGCTGTGCCAGTCCAGGACACCTAGAACTATTCAAAGATAGCATACCTTGCCAAAGATGCTGGAAGAAAATGGTGTAGAGTTAAATAAGCCTCAGTATGAAAGCTGTTTTTCCCTCTCGTGTAGAGCCAATTTGCATTCCATGTCCTTGGCTCCAGAGGGAATCATTCTGTATCTCTGCATGTGGAAACTGAGCATTTGCACTAGTCAATCAATCAATCAATTTGGAGTTTGCTGAGAGAGCAGGGAGCTGTAGGTTCTTGCACAGACAAGGATGACAGCAAGCTAGGAGTGGGGACCTGAATGTACAATGATTTCGAAACCATCTCCATTTTTAATGCACATGCCATGTGGAACAGATTTTTTTAGCATTCGAAGAGCTTCCAGTTTGTTGCCTGGCATGAACAGCTGCATGCTGGGAGCCACAGGCTCTGGCAGCCAGCAGCATATTGCCCAGCACTGCAGGGAAGCACTGGGTGAGGCAACAACCACTGCCATAGGTCTAACTTCTTTCTTCAGAGTCCAAACTCTGATCTGGGTGTGTGCCAAGGGTTGGGTATAGATGCACCCAGGAAGGAAGAGGAGGAGGGGGAAGATTTCATTCCTGCGCCACCCTGTAGCTGAAACTCTAAGTGGTTTACAATAATTTGCAACAAGATGGCAATGACGGTACTGTGTTGAAAGAGTAATGGGAAGAAAACAAGGATTCCAGCAGTGCTACATTGGGTAGGTGGCAATTGCAGAAGCAAGCTCATCTCTGTTTCCTAACCGAGGAAGCCAGCGTTTGTCCGCAGACAGTCTCCGTGGTCATGTGGCTGGCATGACTAAGCACCGAAGTGCAAGGAACACTGTTACCTTCCCACCAAAGTGGTACCTTTTTATCAACTTGCCTTTGCATGCTTTTGAACTGCAAGGTTGGCAGGGGCTGGGACAAAGCATGGAAGCTCACTGGATCGTGTGCATTCGAACTGCCGACCTTTCAATTGACCAGCCCAGCAGCTCAGCAGTTTAAGCCACTGCGCCACCCGCAGTCCCTACCTAGTCAACTTACACGCACACATTGTTGACTTTGACATAACTTGAAAAATATTAATAAGACGCTTTTAAGAATGTATCCATATCTGATTCCACAGAAGCCTTCTGTGACTAATTATCTCTGAGCACTGTTAAATCATATTTCCCCTCCTTTTCCCAAGCAGGAATACCTTTTTCCACCTCTGCCTCTGCTTCCCTCAACACCTATCCCTGCCCCTTGTTTGAGATTTCTTAAATTTCTTTCAAAATTTTCTCTATTGTGGCACAGTGCTTAAATTCCAAATATTTAATGCAATTACAATAAGGAACATTTCATGTTGAGTGAAATCAAGTAAAACTGCACATCCTTGCATCTGTATGTATTATTGAGCTATGAAGTGTAATTTGCCATTTATCTCCATGCATAATGTTAGTGTAAAGTGATCCAATAATCAAAGCTGCTGGGATGGTTGCTTCCAAGATATCCCAAATGTTTTTCTTTTAATCTTCAGCCAGTAGTGTCTTAGGATGGGGTCAACATGACAAGGAGATACCTTCTGTTAAAACACCAATGCCTGAGATCATTCACTGTCCAAATAACCTGTTTTATGGATTTAAAGCAATGCATACGATTTCCAAGCAGAGGGGGAAGATGTGCTAGGTACATTTGCTTAAGGTAAGGACAAAACATTCTTTCAGTCCAAGGATCAGATATTAATTTGGCTGGCATTCTTTGGGACAGCACAGCAGTGATGGATATGATTGAAGGCCAAGGAAGTGTTGTAGCTTAAAGCTCTTACTACCAGTAAATAGAAAGCCTTAGGAGAGACATCCCAACCTTTCAGAATGGGAGAAATGGAAGAAAATACCACAAGACAAAAGGATGGGGCCTGCTAGGAAACCTCTGTGGCCAAATATGGACCCCAGGAAGTCTGGATTGTGAACCTGAATCCTCAGATTAAGGAGGACATAATGGGACTAAAGGAATCAACTGGTATTTCTTAGAGATATTTATTTTGAATTATGCCAGTACTAAAGCTGAGGGAAACACCATTGTTTAGAGCCTTATTTCCCTTTAAAATCATCATCATCGTCATCATCATCACCACCATCACCATCATTATCTTCATCATCACAGTTCATTTAACAATGTGTTTGGTTTATGACAGGTAATCTTTGAATTAAGCAATGTTAATCTTCAAGAAGGGTACCTGTTTCCCCCCAACCCTTACATTCTTCTTCTATCTGCTCTGCTGGTTTTGGATTTTATCCCATGGTTTTAAGCAATCCTAATGAGCCATTAAGAAGCTGCCAATTATCTATGCAAATGAAGAGGTGCAGACGGGCAGGGTTTGTTGTTAGAAATAAAAGTCAGTTTCCTCCAAAGAGCTTGAGATAAATCACTTCAGCTCCACAGGATTCCTGCACCCAAGGGCCCTCTCTTACATGCTCTGTTTAGAAATGCCAGCAATAACTTGGAGGGTGGTTTATGTGTTCTTCATGTTATTAGCAAAAGGGGACACATGGAGGATAGAATCTCAGGTTCATTTGAATGGATTCTTGAGAATTCTCTGTGCTTAAAGACCTGTTGAAACAGCCTGCAAACTGCCAATGAAAGTTGATTATTTCTGCATTTTGCATTCAAGATTCAATAGGCCTGCCTTCTGAAGCAAAATTCCAAACAAATCCAGAAATAGGGCTGCCCTACACTGAAGGACGTTGGCAGCTGGAAGAGTATTTATAGCCGGCAGGCACACTTGATGGAACACCTGACTTCCCAAGTGCCCCCTGACTCCCTAGGGAAAGAGAATTATGGGTTGCCATAACTAGGATGGAAAAGCCTGTAATTCCATTTTCCGAACAGCAACAAGAGTGGAACAGAAACCAATGCTTGATCCACAGAAGTCCTGGTTAGACCTCAGTGGAGTCAGACAACATCCTACAGATGGATATATGAAACGTGCCCTTTGAATTTATCAAAGCAAGTGATGCCTGTCTCTCCAAGAGAACATAGCACACCAACTAAGCTTGACTATTTCATACTTTGCAGCTTGACAGTCTTCTGTAAGCACAACTGCAATTCTGTCTTTTGGTCTCCCTGCCTGCTTGCCTTCTCCTAGCAGTTTGGATTTCAGAAGAGTAATCCAGGCAAGGCAGTGGCTGTTCTGAATCACTGTCTGGGCTTGGTGATGGATTGGATGAGGGCCAAAAAATTGAAGCATAATCCAGATAAGACAGAGGTGCTGCTGGTGGTTGGGATCTTCTGTCCAGATAGATGCTGTTACACCTGTCCTGTATGCAGTTGCACTCCCCTAAAGGACAAGGTTTGTAGCTTGGAGGTGCTCCTGGATCCTGACAGGTGGATTTTTTTTTCAGGTGGATTTGGTGACCTGGAGCACCTTTTATTGGCTTTACCAACTGTGATCCTATCTGGACAGAGAACCTAGCAACAGTAATCCAATGCTCTGGTAACCTCTTGTTTGGATTACAGTAATGTACTCTACATGGGGCTGCCTTTGAAGATGGTGCAGAAATCCCCATTGGTCCAGAATAGGGCAGTGAGGCTGCTGACAAGGATTGGCCAATATGAACACATAATGCCAATCCTCTATCAATTTTACTGGTTACTGAATCAAAGGATTAGCATTAATATTTTAAACCCTCAACAGATTGGAGTCGGGTTATCTAAAGGAGCACCTCCTCCCATATGTGCCTGCCCAGACCCAAAGATCATCCTCTCAGGTACTTCTCAGAGCACCCCCTCTGAAGAAAAGGGAGAGGGTAGCTACAAGGGGAAGGGACCTTTTGATGATGGCACCTCCAACACTGGAATCTGCTCCTCAAAGAACATTGCCTGGTGCCTTCTCCTTACTCCTTTTGGTGCCAGGCAAACACCTTTTTGTATGCCCAATGTTTTAATAGAGTAATTTTTAGAAAGCATTTAATTGCTACTGTGCCCTTCGCTTAATTTGAATTGTGGCTCTTGGGGGATTTAATTGCAAGGTTCTTTGTGTTTTATTGTTGTAGCATTTATGCCAGTTTTAAGATGATAGCACTATTGTATGCACTGTTGTTTGTTCTGTAGGTCAACCAGAGAGTCATTTTGGCTAATGGGTGGGCTAGGGAATAAATAAATAAATAAATAAATATTCAGAATGCTGAGAGGGGAGTTAATACATCAAGAATAAACAATGACTGGAGGCCTGCAGGCACATTGAGCAGGCAAATGAATTATTGTGGGCACCACAACAAAATCACTGCCATTAGAGAAATGGATAGTCACAAAGCAAGCTGCCCGAACAAGGAAGGAAGAGGGGGAGTTGAGCTGCATCACATCCAACAACTCACTTGAACCTAGAGCTTTCAGTGTCAAGAGGAAACTATTTCACCAAAGGCATTTTCCCTCTGCCCGTCCTTCTGCCAGCTAGCTCATCCTTCCAATCTCTTTTTCTTTCAAAAGCTAGATCTCCACCCCTATGCACACACACACACACACACACACTCTCTCCATTTCACACACAAACATTTCTCCCATCATTTTTCCTAAGAATGCTTCCCAGCAATTGTTGTCCTTCTCTTTGCCCTGATGCGATTCTAGCTGCCTATAAATAAATGGGCTATTTTTTTAAGTGGGAGGGACAGGCATCAAGAAAGGAGCTTGGAAGCCTAGTGGTGCCCATTGCCTATTCTTGAATGGACTGTGTTTGATCCCTCAGACACTTGAACCCCTGCCTTCCCATTTGTTAAGATGCCACTGGGGGCTCTGTGACATGAACAGTCATCATGTCATTCCCAATCTTCTCCAGTTCCAGATGCACCTGAGCTCTAATGATTGGTGGGTGACACTTTCCTAGAATTAAGGTCATTTTCTAAGATCTTTCTTCAGTTCCCCCACCAAATAATGACCGTACCATTAAGCATGGTCAGGCAGTGGAAAAGACTCTGTGGAAAAGGTTCTTAAGCCAAGCAGCACGGGATCCAATGTGGTGCATCAGAGAGTTGGGAGAGCTGAATGTCAGTCCCTACTAATCCAGGAAGCTTGCTGGGTGACTTTGTGCCAGTCAAACTACCTCAAAGTGTAGTGGCTTCGGGGTTAAAATTGAGAGAAAAAGAACTTTGGAAGCCTCATTGGATTCCTTGGTAAGATGAAGATGGGGCATAAATGTTGCATCCAATAGCACAGCATCAGCTGCAGCATTATTGGGAGAAGCATCAACCATTGAAATAGGCTCCTCACACATGCAGCACATATACACCCCATTATTCGATGAGCATTTTGTTAATATCTCCATAAAACTCACTTTCCCTGAGAATATATTTATTTGTTTACTTACTATAAACTAACTTCCCCAGTTGCCTCAACAACCCTTTTGTTTCTCCCAGTTTTGCCACTTCCAATGTCATTCTCCTCTGTAGCAGGAGCAACCAGATCCATTTCTAAATAAGAATACACATGAATTAAACAGGCTTCCATTAAATCATGCATGCACACACTCACTCCTATTGATGCCACATAATCAGTTTTGCTGCTTTGGCATTAATCATAATAATATTCAAAATGCATTAGACTTGATTGTTTTGAAATCTATTTTCTATTAATATCAGATCCATGAAGCATGGATTTGATAGTGGAAAGGAAAGCTGAAGTACACAAGACAAGTAGCATTCCTGCAGCCCTCTGGTCCAGTAAGGGTGCTTTTTCTTCTTCTCTTGCTATGCTGAGGGGTCCCGAAAGCTTTATTCATCTGACACTTACTGGGCTGTGCAATGCCATAGTTAGCTAGTGACTGGATGAACACTTACACATGAGTCAAAGATTATACAGCTTTCTCTGCTGGATCAGGACAAGGTTCATTCCATCCCATGTCTTGCTTCCAACATCAACTGGCCAAATTTCTTTGAACGTGTATAATCAAAGCACAACACCTATAGGTTTTTGGTGAGATAATTATTTAAGTGGCTTTGAGCCCTCTTACTTGAAGGATTTACGTATGTATACGGACTCCTCCTATGTACACTTTCCTAGAATTAAGGTCATTTTCTGAGAGCTTTCTCCAGTTCCCTCACCAAATAATGACCACACCATTAAGCATGGTCAGGCAGTCACCCCAAGCAGCATATCCTGGCACATGTCAGCAAAGTGTTCAGGAAGAAGTATGTAGGCCATGCAACCTGCCAGCTCCCCCTAAGCTACCCTGCTGCCTTCAGATGTGGTGAAAAATGGAAGCCCATTGCTAGCAATGAGCAATCCAACCTTGTCCACCTGTATTTGGTCCATGGAGGGGGAAGCCAGGCAGCAAAATGTATTGGCCAAGCCCTTCAAAGAAGGGCTGGGGAACAGCTACAAGAGAGTGGTTCCTATGAGTGGTAGGACCTCTCTGGAATGTCTTCTCCAACAAGGATCTCCTGGTACTTAGGTTGAGGGCTTTGCAACTCCAGGTTAAGCTCCCTGCAGTTATCCTGCTGCAGTTTTCATTCTTTTAGAGTTTTACTGTTGTTGTTATCTTTATCAGTATTCATACTATGCTTCATAATAATCATTATATTTTTGGTCTTTCTGATGTGAGCCACCCACAGAAATTCCATTATTGAGCAATATGGCACATACTTACATACATACCCTTTTGCTCCCCTCACCTCCAGAAAAGCATATTCCTTGCCAATTACTATGTTTTTTTATGTTTTTGCTCCTTTAAATTAAGCCAAATGCTTTCGATGGGGCTACTAAGTTCCTCTTCTTGTATTTCTGTGCGGATATATGTGTCTCTTGTGTATAGTGCGACTCCACCTCCCTTTTTGTCCTTTCTATTTTTCTTGAACAGGTTGCATCCATCAATTGAAGAATTCCCACCAAGTTTCAGTTATTTCTAGAAGATTGCAATTGCCCTCATATATTATGAGCTCAAGTTCATGTTGTTTGTTTCCCATACTCTGGGCTTTGGCACAGACATAGAAGTTCATTCTCGTTGTGCCCTGGTTTTCTTCCTACCAGAGACTGGGAGACTGGTCTTGGGCCCTGCATGAAGTTTTTCCTCTGTTGAAATATAGAAGTCTTTGCCAGGTGATGGTATGCCATGCTGCACATCTCCCTCCCCTATAAGATTTAATTTAAAGCACTCCTGATGGAAGTTTTTCATGTAGCAGCCAAACACATGTTTCCCATTATTTGCGAGGTGCAGCCCATCATTTGCCAATAGTCCATTTTCCATGAAGCTTAGCTTGTCTTCCCAGAATCCAAATCTCTCTTTACAGCACCACCATCATAGCCAGTCATTCACTTGAAAGATTTTTCTTTCCCTAACAGTTGCTCTTCATGTACCAGCAGGATTGAGGAGAAGACTATCTGCACCCCAGTGTTTTTTTATTTTCCTCCCTAGAGTTCTGAAGTCTGATGTTATTTCAGCAAAGCTTCTCATAGCAGTGCTGGTAGTTCCCACATGGAAGAGAAGGAAGGGGTGTTTGTCTGTGGGTTGTCTGAGTTGTGTGAGCTTGCTGGTTATGTCTTTAATCTTGGTGCCAGGGAGACAGCACAGTTGGAGATTCTCTAGGTCATCATGACATAAATATTTTTCCATCTTGTGCAACAGGGAAACTCCCACAACTATCACTCTTCTCCTTTTGATGTTGCAAACTTTGGTATCCTTTTCCTTTCTTGATTGGCCTTTGTATCTTTTTCAGAGTTACACAGTGTGTTGTGTAGTTCTTTCACAGTGGGTTTCTTAAAACGGTTCATGAGCTCCACCACCTCCACTGGTACAGAGTTTTCTAGGTCTTCTGTGTGTAACTGACACTCTGTTCCAGCGAGTTTTCTCATTTTCCCTTCCCTCAGGGTTCTCTTCTGCCGTTCTTCTTGCTTCTGGGCTACACTTACCTGTTGCAGCTCCTCCACTCTGTCTAAAAACTCTGCATTTTCTTTTATTATCTGGTGGGCAGACACTCACTGCTCCAGTGCTCTCACCTTTTCTTGTAACAGGGCTACTAGTGTGCAGCTGTTGCAGTCACCACCACTGTGGAGTCTCCTTGGTCCATAGTTTGTGCAACCTTAGTGATTCTGTCTTTGTGTGTGTGTGTGTGTGGGGGGGGGAGGACCTGCTGCTTTTGAATGTCTTCACTAAAGGTATGTCCCACTAGTAAATGGGAGTGTGTTAGAAGAAAGAAAAGAAAACAAGTGTGTGTGTGTGGGGGGGGGGGGGGGGGGGGGGGATTAAGGTGAAATAAAGAAGAGAAACAAAAGGGGGGAAATTTTAGGGACCTCCCCTTTGACCTCCCCCGCCGAACTCCACCAAACTCCCGTTTGCTCTCCTTGGTCATTCGCTCCCTGGGAGCTTGGCTGCTTGTATCCCAGATGCCCTAGACCAGTTTTGGCAGCTTGCTCTGCTCTGCTAGGATTGCATTTCCATAAGATTATATTTCCATATTAAAATCACAGTGATTACTTTCAAACTTCTATCTGCAGTTATGGTTTAACACATTCAGATCAGATGGGATCATGTATCCTTTTTTATCTTTTGGGAAGTGCTGCATTTTCTTGTTTTTGTTGGGGGGTTATTTGTATGTTTGTGTTTTTGCTTTTTCCACAATGAATATATAGCCACCCTAGTGCCCTAGTGGAAATAAAGGCATACACAAACCTGGCCCTGAATAAGCAATATGAAGTCTCCAGATGGTCAGAGTAGAAATAGCAACAAAACAGTGTCTTTTGGAGTTATTCTAAACTTCTAAAATCCAGCCTTTCCATCCATTGGGGCATCCAAGGTAGCTAAATAACCACCTTTAGCAATAATGTAAAACAACTTTAAAGGAAACAGGAGTGGAGAAATTACAAAGTGTTTAACACAAAAAATAAAGTATAAGCAGCAGGATCCAATAGCCATCATGGAACTATGTCAGTACTGGATAGTCCTCAGTGCTCTTGGAAATGGCATCTTCATTCCTTAGTTGAAGACCAGCAATGATGGAGCCAAACAAGCTTCCCTTGGGGTGGTGGGTGAAGGGGGAAGGATCAAAGGCCAGGTTCTACTGTTAAAGATGCCATGCCTCCTGCAGTGACCTGCTGTCCTTCAGAGCCTGGAGGGACACAGAGCAGGACTACTGATGGTGAGCGGGTAGGTTTATATGAACATACGGGGCCCCGAAGATAACCTTGTCTCAGACTGCTAAAAGCTTCAGGCCCTGGCTCAAATTCAACTCAGACCTCAACAGCCCTCTTTTGCAGAAATCGATAGGTTATGAAAACCCTACTCCAGACCTGGATCCAAACAAAGCCATCAATAGCTCTAACATGACATCTGCTAAGTTACCATCCTTACAACTTGCTTTTGAGTATCTGATTAGTGCATCACCAGGATAATGAGCTCCAAAGAATATAAAGCATCCTTCTTACTCAAGTTGGTGCCCTCCAGAGGTTTAAACTTTGACTCTCATCAGACCCAACCAGCTGAGGGCTAGGAATGCTGGAAGTTATCCTCTAAAACATCTGGAGGGCAACAGGTTAGGAAAAGGCTACTACAGATGATCTCTATTAGCAGTATTCAGTCAACAAGGTGCAGGTCACTTTTATGCTTTGTTTTGTGCTTGGAAATAACATTAAGCTAGTGTCCTGCTAATGGTAATTGCCTATAATGGGACTTCAGAGAAACTGAAGGAAGTGAACAACAACAAGAAGAAAAAGAAGATAAATGCCAATAGATGTCTGAGACATAAAAACCATTAGTGTGGGAAAAGGCAGAGAAAACTCTTTGAGAGCTTACCCTCTGAAATCCCCTCCATCATCACTTCCTTCTCTTCCTGAAAGCATTCAGGGGTCCTAAGCCATCCAGCCCCCAAAGGAAGCATTTTACTAAAATCATCCACCAGGTGGGAGGCAACTGAAAGCTTTTGCTGTCAGACTTATTAGCCCCCGGTTGGCTGGATGACTTAACCAGCTAAACTTTCCCAGATGTGTCTGTGGGCACTCTTTCTCCATTAGGGGTTAGCCACAAAAGGAGGCTGGAAGGACACAGAAAGAATGTGTGGGGGGAGTGGAGAGAGAGAGAAAGAGAGAGGGAAGACGCATGGACTGCACCTGGTTGACTGAATGGTGCCGCAGTAGTTATGAGCAAAATGCTACATAAATGGGGATCATTTTGAACCAGACAACATCCTTGTAAAGTCAGAACATTTACTAAATGTCTGTAGGTCAGAACCTCTGCTCAAGCCTTATTTAAATCCATTCCATTTACTGACACCATGACAGCCAAAAAACTTTCCCATGATATCTTACTTAAGCTCTGAATGACTGCCACACTGCATTTAAACAATGCCACTTAGAGGTAAGTGAAACTCGTCCCTTGATTTCTGAGGCTGTTTACATATTCAGGTTGCTTTATCAGGAAAAGCAAAAATATTGGGTTTTACTGTTTGTTTTGATTTTGTTTTATTTTGTACAATGCAAGTAGGACCCAGATGCACATTATCCATAATAGACTTAATTGTGTGTTACATTCTCCATTCAACAGCATAGACATCTTCCTAAACAGTACAATGAAGACTGGAATCTTGACTACAAATCACATCTGTGGTTGGTTTAATTACCCTTAAGACCTGCATACAAAATCCTCAAAAGGGCTGCCTGTTCAGCACAACAATCCACAAGCATTGTTCTTCTTGGCATTGCTATCTAGTAAAGCACCAACATTGTCTAAGCAGGGTGTGTAGTTTAAAAGATAAGATGGGGGTGTTGGAATCTGCAGCACTCAAGCCTGTCAAGATTCTTCATAGGCCACCTTGAAGTTCACTCTGACTTGTATTGTGCAGAGTTCTCTTTTCTTTTTGACGGAAAATTTCAAGGCACTCAGGTGTGCACTCTGGTTTTACTCAAAAACGTGCAATCTTCTTCCACAGATTCAAAAGTCTTCTATGAAGTTTTTTTTTAAGGTATACATTTTCTTTGGATTTTTTGAATGTGTACACTTTCCAATATTTCCCCACGAACAGCATCATTACTTTGGAATGAGCATTCTTTCACTATGGAAGTATGAGGAATCCGTTTGGTGGTGGGAATCTGTTAGATTTTCTGGGCTCGGAAACCTGGAGTCTGGGTTCTTGGTGAGCACTCCCTGTGTTCACTGGAAACTCACCAGGAATTGAGCCCAATGCACGACATCTGCAGCGTCCCTCTGTCATGCCCAGCACTGTCCCAGTGCTTTTGTGTTTTGGTAGCTTTCATTTCATCAAGAAATAAAAGCTCTGTTCTTACAGAGCCAACATTATGAGAGAGAATTTGCTATGAGAGCAACAGCTTGCAATCATGCTGTATGCTGATCAAAAGCAAGATCACCCCACTTGCAGGGAGACCAGCCACACAAACCCGTACTTTATTATGGTCTCCGGGTGATGGTGGTTGTCCTTACAGATCCATAAGAAACAGAAGGCAACCCTAGGATTCCCTGCACTCTTTTGCAATTCAATTCAATCTCACATTTCCTTTCCACCTCCTATGGTACTGTACTATTAATACATCTTCTCCCTCTATTCCTACTTCCTCAGGGCAAATGCAACTGAGAAGATTGAAGTTAGATGCTCAGTTTTAGGGAGACTTGTTTGGGACTATTGGATGTGGTTTTGTAAAACCAATAAATAGAAACAAACAAACAAACCAGTCTTTCCCAAACTGGCATCCTTCTTGCGTGTGCATGTGTGGACTATTTGATTCCCATCAGATTTCCTTAGCTAGCATGCCCATTCGGTTTTGGGATTATGAAAGTTGTAGTTCAACATGTCTAGATGGCAGCAGTGTAGGGAAGGTTGCTAGAAACAGTACCTGAGCAGCTGTGCAACTAATTACTAGGTGAGAGCTCTGCTATATCTGGCTGAAGGGTCCAGCTTTCTGCTCCAGAAGCCAACATGAGGACCATGGGACACTCAGAAGCAGAATGTGAATGTAATAGCATTCCCCTGTTCTTGCTCTGCAGCAACAGAGAATGGTATGCCTTTGGTACCGGACTTAAGATATAGATGTTGTGATTAGTAGTCACTGATAATGCTATCCTCCAGGAATTTGCCTAACTCCTTTTAAAGTTGCTCAGGTTTCTGGACATCACCAAGTCTTCTTGAAAATCATTTATTTATGCACTGTGTGAAGAAACACTTTCTTCTGATATAGTCTTCTCTTAGTTGAACAAGAAGTCTAGCTATGTTATTTGCAGCCATGTTATGTGAAGGTGGCCACTAATTCAGATGCTTGAAAGCATTCCAGAGTGGGCAGATTCATTCACTATGACAAGTGCAACCTTCAATAAAATGCAATTTGTCAACACCCTTTAGCAGAGGGCTTTGTTCAGGGATCCAGCCAGCTAGCCATGATACTATAAGAGGGATGGGAATCTAGAAAGCCATTTTGCTCCTCCATAAGGAGATTTAGAAGGTTTAGGATATGAAGCAGGTTAATAATAGGGATGCATAAGAAAATCATTTCAGTTAATTTTTTTAAAGTGGGGTTTGCTCAGTTTGTGTCTCCCAGAATGAACTCAGGCTTAGACATTATTTGTGGTTTAAGTTGTAAAACCTTTCTAAAACTGCAATGTGTTTTGTTGACCCTCCCAGCCAAACTGTATTCAACAACATGTGCAGATTTGAAGAATGCTCATGAAATATGTGTACTTCTACAAAATATAGACAAATAATTATGGGGAGGAGTGTGCATACATTCAGAGACGTGTGCAACTGATGTGCACATTTGGAAAAATATGCATGGAAATAAACAGAAAAATAAACAGACAAATCTTGCATTCTGTTATGAATTCAAGTCAGAACAAGCATCAAGGTGGAAGCCCTAGAGTTTTGGCAAGCTCAGGTTTTTCTGATGAGTACTTCCCTAAGCAGTACAAAGAATGCCCAGATTCATCTCAGTATGCTGTTTCACCCCTTGTCGAGGTATGCAGCCCGGTATGTAAACAATCTACACATTCTAGAGCAATAAAACTAAAGTCCTTTAATGCTAATTGTCTACAAGATTTACAACTCTATAGATAAGTTCCCTAATAGCAGTCCTTGCTAAGCAGATGTTAACTCTCTAATGGTTTCTCTGCCCAAGTCCAGGTGGGATCATTCTCCCAAGTCATGCCTTTCCTCCCTCTTACGTAATAAACTTTGCTGCTGTTCTTATCTGCATAAAATATGTTTATTTTCAGCTTTTGAGAAATCCACGACACCTATTGAGTCTTCTGTTTCTGGCTCAGGGAGATCAACATCAGAGGGGGAAGAGGCAGATTGCTCTGCCTCCTTCTGAGTAGAACGTGCAGCTTCCTCTTTCTCATGACTCTCTGTCTCTGATAAAGGTCCAGGCATTTGCTCAACGTGCTGGGGGTCAGAGGAAGACACAGCAGCTGGCTCAGCTGTCTCTGTGTTGGGTTGTGGGGTTGACTCTTGGGCACTGGGTATCAAGTGCAAGGTCTCCTCATGAGTCACTGTTTCTGTCGGGGCTTCATGCACGACACCCCTTCTGTTTCTCAGTGGCTCATGTTTTGTCTCCAGTCTCGTCAGCCCTCCACCACCCCCATTTCGTATTATAATCCACAGGAGGCAAATGGAATCGCCATATTAAGAGGCAGTGGAGCTATGACGAATGGTTGCTCATTGGTAAAATGCAGGGGAAATTGTGCCTTCATGCTCTGCTGAAGGACTTTCTTGGAACATCTGACTGGTTGCGGAGAGAAGCAAGAAAGAGGACTCACTGGGCTTTTGTCTAATCCTGCAGAGCATGACCTTCTCCTCTGGTGAAATGGGTGGCATGGAACCTCCTCTGAGCTTTTCATATTGCGTACTGGTCTTCCTTGCTTTCCTTTCTCCTCATGTTCACTCTTGTTTGCTTTCTTCTAGACCCACTACGGGAAACAAGTTTTTAGAAAATAAATCTGCATGCACCTCTGCCTCTCTGCCATTATGACACCAGGTAGTAATGCGACATTTCAAAAGCCTGTCAGAGGTGAACACGTTATAGAACTCTAATTATATGGTAGTCAGTGACCTTGTAAGTGCAGGCTAATCTACCACATCATTGCAAAGTAAATTATCTGGATATTTTGTGTCTGCACCACCACAGTCTCATCCAGAAGCTCAATGCAGCCACTGAAGTGGCAATTAATCTCTTAACCTGCTCAACACTTCCTGACTTGGGCATTTTAATAACCTTGGAGGAGCACACCAACCCCCTGGAGGGTCAGGGAACTATCTTGGTTAGGGCTGCTATTACTAAGCCAAGAGGAAGGGCTTTTTAAGTGTCTGAAGCCGTCTTGTAGAGGAGACTGGAGGTAAAGCATAAAACCATTTAATCATATCCCTTCTTCCTTATGAGGTGGGAAATAAATGCAAGTTAAAACTTAGAGTCATGGGTGTTGTTGTTGTTACTATCATGGGTGTGGGTGGGAGGGTTGCAACCTCCTTTCCTGAAAATAACCAGAAGACACAAATGGAACATGGGATGTGTTCTATGTTCACTGGTTAGTACAAGCAGTGGTAATGCACAGCTGTTGGGAAGTGGTGACTAGCAATGCAGACTGAGAAACTGGCAGCCACTACCAATCAGAGTAGAAAATTGTCTAGCTAGATTAGCCATCTGATTGGATAAATCTCAGATAAACAACTTTCTACATTCTACTAGGGGAAGGTAAACTGTGAGCCAGTGCAAGGGGATGGCTTAAGACCCACTGTGGCAGAGGGGTAGGGGAATTGGATTGGAACCTGACAGATCCAGTGCTGGGCTGGAACTTGGGAAGAGGACTGCATAAGCAGCCTCGGGTTCCCTGTAGGAGGAGAAAAGTCTTGATAACTATGTGATTGATAGATAAATGAATATATTTGCTGAGGTCAATGTCTTCCAGTTTACTGCTTTTCTCCCTTTTTCAGTTTGGTCCACCTCCTTTCCACATTGAAGTTCAATTCTTCATTTTTATCCATGTAATTTTTTCCTGTGCATTTTTTTGGAGAAGTGCACCCTTTTGTTAATGCTTTCACAAATGTATACATTTCTGAAAAGCGATTTTCCCATCCATAAAATAGGATGTTTATGCACTGTTTCCACTATATACATTTCTTGTCTGTGTGTGCATGTTTTATGTTGTGTGTGTGTTTGATTGCTGGATTTGTTTTTGTTTTGTTTTGCACACAGCATCAAAAACTCCAAAACAGTGTGGCTGTGATGCTAAACTGTGTTGCAGTTCATGTTCAGGTATGAAAAGTAAGAATCTGCTAAGTTTGTATTAAAATGCAAAGCCATGTTGGTGAACTGAATGTACACCTTTAGAATATGTCAAGAAGGAACCTTGACAGATGATAGATCTGAAGTTTCCCTGAACCAAGAAAGTTTGAAATCTAGATGGGCATAAAATTCAAAGCTGCCATGAAGACCGGGGTGCAGCATTTCTTTCAGCCTGAAGGCCTAATTCCGTTTTGGAAAAGTTTCAGGGCTGCGTTCCAGTTGTCAGTGGGGTTGAAAGCAACAGTTGGATTGCTGTTGGATTGGAAAGCAACAGCAACAACAGCAGCTGCAGCTCAGTATGTTTTGGCTTCAATCTCTTTCTGCTGCCATGTAAGCCCAGGTTCAAGCTTCCAGAATGGTGGAATTTGCCACAAAAGCCAGGAAACCACCTGATACCTGGTGATGAAGGAAAAGGTGGGAGTCCAGGGGAAGCATTGCTATTTAGTGAACCCTTAAGAGCCAGGTCGGGATCCCAGGAGGCCAGTACAGTGGTACCTTGGATCACAAACGTAATCCGTTCCAGGACTCTGGTCATGACCCAAATTGGTCATGAGCCAAGTCAAATTTCCCCATAAGGTTCAATGTAAATAAGGTTAATCCGTTCTGTAACCATTTTTTTAAAATCAGAAAAATGTGAAGCAAACTGACAAAGAACAACCAAGATCGCAGCCATCTTCCCCCCACCTCCCATCTTGAGCACAAATGTGGCCATCTCTCTGGCCCCCAGCATGACCAAGATTGCACCCGTCATCCTGGTGCACTGGTGGGGAGGGGGAGAGATGGGATTGCAGGCATGCTCAGAGGGGAGGGACAGGCGTGATCATGCTTGGGGGGGAGATGGCTGAGGCCGCAACTGCGCTCGTGCAGGAAAGATGGGTGCAATCACGGGCACACTCCTGCAGGAAAGACAGGCACGATCTTGGCCATCGCGGTCTCCACCTGATGCGGAGTTCACAACCTGAGTCAAACTTTTTATGAAATTTTTGTTTGTGACCCGATTTGGTTGTGAACTGAGGTGTTCATGAGCTGAGGTACCACTGTATTTGCTCTTTGCCCAGTCTGAGCTGCTGTCCATGGGAGGTGGTTGAGGCCCCATTGGTGAGGGTGTTCAAGGATAGATTGGACATGCACATGGGAGGCATGTCATGAGCAAAGCCAGCTGGAGCCAGGGGTCAGACTAGATGGCCTGGAAGACCCCTTCTGGCTCGCTCTGTTTCTATGTTTCTATGTTACCCCTGATCTGAACAAAATAAAAAGGGGAGGGGGGCATTGACATTTCCTGGTCATCCAGAGGCTCACCTTCCATCAATCATATTTTTATCCTTGAAACATAGGAAGCTGTCTTATACAGAAGTCAGATTGTTGGACCATCTGGCCCCATATTAATGCCACTACTGGCAATGGCTTTTGAGAGCTTCAGGTGGGTTTTTCCAAGCCCTACTTGCAGATCATGGGGACTGGACCTGGGACCTTCTACCAACAAAGCAGATGCTCTGCCATGGAGAGACGACCATGGACAACATTGCTTAGGGAACCCCAGCTTGCATGTAGACTCAGCAGCATGGTTGCTGATCTAATGCCTGATGGAATGGGGATCCAGGAGGCTGTTCTTATGAAGCACTTCCCAGACAGGGGAAATTATGTTGTTTGTATTGATGCCAGTACCCAAAAGGAGTGGCTCCACTGACAAATAAAGAGAGAATCACTTGCATGCTAGCATTCACAACGTTATGGTCATTGTGTAGAACTTGTGTACAACAATGCCAAGCATGGGATAGGAACCTGGATCCTGGAAGTGGTTAACGCCTCTCTGAGGGACGGCTGGGTACCTACCCCTTTAAAGGAGGCAGTAGTCTGACCGGTCCTGAAGAAGGCTTCCCTGGATCCAGAGATGGCCACTAATTCTAGACCAGTGGCCAACATCCCGTTTTTGGGCAAGGTGTTGGAGCGGGTGGTGGCAGGACAACTCCAAGCACTCTTGGATGAAACTGATTATCTGGACCCATTTCAGTCCAGCTTCAGACCCGGTTATGGTGCTGAACCTGCCTTGGTCGCCCTGACTGATGACCTGTGCAGGGAGAGAGACAGGGGGAGTGCATCCCTGTTGGTTCTCCTGGACCTGTCAGCGGCTTTCAATACCATTGACCATGGTATCCTTCTGGATAGGCTAGCGGGATTCGGAGTTGGAGGCACTGCCTTGCAGTGGTTCCACTCCTATCTCAATGGCCAATTCCAGAAGGTGGTGCTGGGGGACTATGGCTCTGAGCCATGGCAGCTATGCCATGGAGTACCGCAGGGATCCCTTTTGTCCCCTTTGCTATTTAACATCTACATGAAACCGCTGGGAGAGGTCATCAGGAGGTGTGGGCTGCGGAATCATCAGTACGCTGATGATACCCAGCTCTACCTCTTGTTTTCCACCAATCCAGGTGAGGCAGTGGCTGTACTGAACCAGTGCCTGACTGAGGTAATGGGCTGGATGAGGGCCAATAAACTGAAGCTCAATCCAAACAAGACGGAGGTCTTGTTGGTTGGCGGATCGGGTTTCAGGGAAGAGGACCTTGACCTTGTCCTGAATGGGGTTGCACTCCCTCTGAAGGACAAGGTCCACAGCTTGGGAGTGCTCCTCGATCCAGAGCTTTCACTGGAAGCTCAAGTAACAGCAGTGGCGAGGAGTGCTTTCTTTCAGGTTCGACTGATCCACCAGCTGCGTCCCTACCTGGAGAATGACTGCCTGGCGACAGTGACTCACGCATTGGTAACTTCCCGACTAGACTTCTGTAACGCGCTCTATGTGGGGCTGCCCTTGAAGATGGTCCGGATACTTCAATTGGTGCAAAACAGGGCTGCCAGGTTGCTGATGGGGACTGGGCGTTGTGCTCACATAACTCCAGTCCTCCGTCAGCTTCACTGGCTCCCCATTGAAGTCCGGGCCCAATTCAAGGTGTTGGTTATCACCTATAAAGCCCTTAACGGCTTGGGTCCTGGTTACCTAAAGGAGCGCTTACGTCCATACATGCCCTCCCACCCCTTGAGATCAGTGGCAGAGGCCCTTCTCTGGGAGCCCTCCGTGAAGGACATTAGGAGGGTGAGTACCCGGAGGAGGGCTTTCTCTGCGCTAGCGCCCAATCTATGGAATGCGCTCCCCAGAGAGGTCCACCTGGAGCCGTCGTTATTTGCTTTTCGGCGCCAGGCCAAGACCTTTTTATTTAAATGTCATTTTAATTGTTAATATTATTTATTGATTTTATATTTTCGGCCAGGACGTCTCCAATTATATTGTTTTATATGGTTAATTATGTATTTATTTATTGTTGTGAGCCGCCCCGAGGCTTTGGCGAATGGGGCGGCATAGAGGTTTGCTAAATAATAAATAAATAAACCTTCAGGCTGGCTCTGAGCTCGATTGCAGTGCTGAAAGCACACTTAATGTCCATGTTAGACACCAGAAACCAGTTTGTGCACTGATACTTTTATCTTTGCTACAAGCCTATCGAGGAGATAATCCTAAAACCATCAAATGAATTTCATAGTCAAGTGAATATCTGAACCCAAGTTCCACGGGTCCATCCTGGTTCACATGCAGCTGCCTCCCTTACGGGTCAAGCATTTCTAGCTTGCATTATTTGGATGATCAGTATATTTTCATGCACATTAAGTCCACTCTTCTTGCTCCCTCAGGAGTCATTATGGCTTATAAAGCAATCACTGAAATGATTTTCAGATTATAGTGCAATAAAATCTGATAATTTGTTACAAAGCATACAGGCAGGTATTATATAGCTCTTCTGACATTTAAAAATAAGAGTTCACAGTCCATTTTTCAAGCCTGGATGCTGTCATAGGATGGCCAGATTCGCTACTCCAGTGTGCAAACAGGCATTTAGTCTAGAAACCTATCTTATTTTGTATGTATGAGTGCAAAGTTAACAGACCAAATACAGAAAATGTTTCCCATTAGAAGGGGTGAGGGAATTCAGATGTGTTAACTGAGCTCAATATACATTGTTCCCCAAGTGCTTTTGCATAAGCTGAGGACATTTCATTTTTTTCCTGCAAGGGGAGTACAGAGAAAAATTCAGTATGCACAAACAAAAATGTAAGCTTGCTCACCTGACTTAAAAATTGCTGCCTCAATGACAGTAGCTATTTACAAGACAGCAAGGTGATGAATGTTTGATAAATCATACATTTACAACACATCTTAAAAAGAAGTGAAAAAGCTGATATGATTATTTAATGATTGAATGATGTGGCATCCTGGTTAGCCAGATTAAATCGTTTGATCATTAAAGCAAATCTGGAGTAATCATATAACGAGGACCCCAATGAAGAGCCAGTCCAGAGATCCACAACTGATCCTAAACCTGATGGATCCACAGCCCATCTTATCTTTAATATACATGTTTGTGACACTGTATTTCTTACTTTCTTAGTTAGTACTTTTTTATTTAAATTGTGGAGACAGGCTTTTAACCGGGTGCCAGTAGGAAGGAGGATGCCATTGGTCCAACCCTGTGTGAGACCTGACACAGGCCTGATCGTTCTTGAAAACTCACCTGAGCTGCCCATTGCAAACAGAGGTTCTGTCATAGCTCTCCTCTTAGGTGCCCCATCTATAATCCCGCTCAAACTAGCATGCTAATCAGGAAAAAGCAACCATAGTGCATATGATAGGGAGAGAAACAAAGCTCCTGTCGTGGTTTAATAAGAGGAGGAATGGACAAATATGTCAAGTTTGGTTACTTTTAGTTCATTTTTCTAGTTTTAAATTTGATGTTGGTAGGGTTCATGCCTTACGTGCCAAAGATCCCAGATCTAATCTTGTCAAAAAAAAAAAAAAAAAAGTGAGGTAATGTTATTGAGTGGAAAAAAACCTCTGTTTGGGACTAAGGAACAGTGATACAGAACTGGATTTCAGGTTGTCTGTTTGTTCATAAGTGTGAAAAAAACTAGATTCAGATTCTGAGATAAAGCAAGCAACATTTTCTCCCAGCAAATAACTTTTCTCCTGTACCAAACCAGATGGGCTATAGCCTAAAAGTAAAATCTAGCTTTATATGTTCAAAAACTGAGGTACAAAATGGAAGGTACACAGTCTTTATGCTCAGCACTGTGCTAAGGTCCCTATGGAAAAACCATTATGGGGGAAGATTAATCCTGTGAAATGCCCAAGGTGATTATACTTATCTTGTATACACTGAAGACAAATCGTCCACCAATACACCATCTATAAAATGGTCTTTATTTCCAATTGGATGTGCAAGGTCGTTAACATTGGAATGTCCAAGTTTCAGAAAAAAAGCTCTCTTATTTCAGTGATTCACCCAAAAGATCAAGGACCATGAACAATTCTGCCTCCCCAGTGGCAGCTTCACCTCTTTAATTGCTATCATCCCAGTAGGTTATCATTATTTCAGTGCTATATTATTAAATAGTACATGATGTACTCAGTCTTTTCCCTTTTTAATCAGCATATTTTATAGACTGGGGAAATATCTATTATTTAAAGAAAGGAAGGATGTTAACATCTAGGAGGCATCTGTCCAGTGAACTGAGGCAAGTGGATACTTTTATCATAAAACTGAGATGGAAACCTTTTCCTCTCAGCCATAGGAAACATGAACAAAGAGCTTTGTTAGTAAAACATCAGCACAGGCATTTATTATATGCTCAGCCTTCCTTATTCATGGGTTATTTCAGCCAGTGGTTTTCAACCTTTCCAAAGCTGGGTACCAGCAAAAACAGGAAAACACCTTGGGAACCACTGAGGCAGAAACAAAAAGCACCACACACACAATACAGTATTCTGTGTATTAACTTCCAAACACAATACCAAAAAAGAAAATTCTCCAAAACAACCAGAAACCGAGCAACAAAAAAATGCCTATGAAAGAACAAAATAACAAAATTGGCACAGCATGGACCCCAGCCAGCTCCTACCAACACATCTCTTCTCTCCCTGGCCCCCTGGTGACACCAGCCCCTCCCCCCCAGCACACACAAAAGCAATGCCAAATGAGGAAGAGGAGGTGGAGCACAGCCAGATCCCACACTGGTCCATGGCAAGCAAGATGTGACCGCCGCCCCCCCCCCCCCAGACCATCAGGAAATCTTCCGTGAACCAGCACCAGTCTGCGGGGCAGTGGTTGAAAACCACTGGTTTAGACAATATGCCCCTGAATTTCTGGTTCTCTCCCTCCCTGACTCCCTAAATATCACTTTCACACATGTTTCGTTTCATTTTGTTTTGTTTTTGGAAGGGCAAGAGAAATAAGTATTATTACAAGAGTGAAAGAAATTTTTTTCTGATTGTGCAATTTCATTATTCTGTGATAGCACAGCACCACCTAGAGGTTATATAGTGGAAAAGTCATTTGTAACTTTTGTGTACTCAGCATGAAAGCAGATGCCAAAGATGACTCAAGTCCTGTGTAGAAAGTTCAAGGAAGAAAGAAAATCAGATTCAAGAAAGGGAGAACAATTACTTGAACAGGATGTAGGCTGGGCAAAGACAGAAAAATCAATGAATCAAGTTTCAGAAACAACCAAACTGTTAGAAGCAGGACAGAGAGTGGATTTGGATCAGCTCACAGATCTCTGGGCAATTTATTATAGATCAGCAAGGATTTCTGACTCCTAGTCGTTTACCAAAAGCAGCAATAAAATTGTTCTCCTTTTTTCGCACTAAATTATACTGCTACAAAGAAAAATGCTGGGTCATAACCCAGAGGTCTGTAACAAGGAGTATATTTTTGTAGGGAAAGTGTATAAACTCTTCTGTTATTCAGAAGAAAAAAATCCCTGGGTACAGAATCTTTTAACTCTAAATGCATGCATGCCTTTTGCATTGTGCTCCAGTTGGTTGAGCTCCACCTTCAAATTAAGTCAGAAAAAGGGTTGGAAGCTGGTCCTTGGCATTGCCTTTTCGCATCTATTTTGCCCAAGTGACCACTGGAACAGTGGGAGTAGAACACTTTGAGATACCGCTCTTCTTACTCTCCCGCTTTGCTTCCTGTTACCTCTCTCAGAGAGACTGATACATCAGGGGTCTTTGCTTTGTGGTCACACCCTGTTCACTACCTGAACAGTCCTGTTGCTGCTCTTCCCATGCACTCACATTAGGTACATGGCTTTCTAGACAGAATCCAATGTTAGTCTTTCCTATCCAAGCATACCTTTCTTAATACTATGCTTAAGACCCCCCCCCTTTTTTTTAACTAAGCTACAGCCCCTGCCTGAGTCATTTTCCCACTAGGAAGCATCAAACATGGGTTTAAATGCACCAAAGGTGACTCTAATATGTTCACTCCCTTAGAAGAGAACTTCGGAGACCATAAGGATCAGGCCAAGTCCACCCAGTCCCTCATTCTGTGCACACTTCAGCCAAACAGGAGGAAACCCACTAGCACAGCAGGAGCCCAACAGCATCTTCCCAGCCTCTTGCCCCAGCAGATGAGATACACAAGCAAAGTTCTTTCAACTATACTCAAACACAAAGTGCCCACCACCACCAGCAGCCTGAAGTCTGCCCTCCTGTAATGCAAAGAAGTCAGGAGAATTGGAAAGAGCAAAGGAAGGTGGTTTCTAATAGCTCTGACTATTTGTCCATTTAGCCCAGCTTGTCCCATCTGACCGGCAGTAGTTCTTCAGGGTCTCAGACAGGGGCCCTTAACATCTCCTGCCACCTCATTCTTTTAACTGGAGATAGGATCTGGGAACGTCTGCATTCCAAGGATTATGTGCTCTACCTCTGAGTTACAGTCTGTCCTGTCACGGTGTTGCCAAAGCCTCTAGCAATGATGACAGCAGTCCGGTCAACATCACAGAAGGGCAGGGTGCACGGGAAGTGATGTGCCTTGATTGGTTGAGCTATTCTGATCCCAGAGATCAGAGCAGGCAGATGGGGATAGGAAGGCTGAAGTAAAACCAGGAGCTGGTATCTTGAGAAGGCAACAGACCAAATGTAAACAAAGACAACCTAGGAAATATGGTTACTGGGGGATTGGAGGGGAGGGCAATAGGGACGTGAGAACAAGCAAAACCCAAGTGTGTCCAAATCCTGTCTCAAAATTCATTCTCAGATTCTGAGTTTTATTTTTCTTTTTGCATGCATAAATCCCCAAATCTATGTATCTTTGTGTGCATCTCTGGAATATATGCATTCTTCTCCCATTGGCTAAAATGTAGTTGTGTACCATTTTCAAAAGTACATATTTTCATGTATTTTTAAAAAATGTCTGCATGAATATGAACATCCCCCCCTTTGGGTCTGCAAATGACAGTACAAACTCATAAACGTATGAAGTTTGACTGCAATTTGCATCTGAACTAAAATAGGTAAAAGGAGGATGGGTAAAACTTCATCAGAAATGAACTGAAATTAATTTCTCATATATCCGTGGGCAGTGGGTGGGTGGAATCAGTGGTTTAAAGACCTGGAATGGGAGCAAGGGAAGATGGAAGGAAGAAGGGAGTGCCACAGTGACAGGGCATACACATTTGAAAAATCAGTCACATATCTGGCATGTCATGAGCGGAGCCGGCTGGTGCCAGAGGTCAGACTAGATGGTCCGGGAGACCCCTTCTGACTCGCTCTGTTTCTATGTTTCTATATCTTGCTTGAGCAAAAGGCCATAGGTGAGAACTGGGAGCAGTGTGGGATAGCAGATCGCAGCAGCACTTTTGCATAGCTATGTTTCAGCGGGAAGCAGTCTGTCTGGGGACCCAACTACAGCATACTTAGTATAGTTGTCAATGCAGCCCCACCCACAATTGCCATGTTCTTGGTCAAAGCACTCTCCCCACTGGAGTTGAAATCCACTCACTGTTGAAGCCGCCATTGCTGCTAGTCTCTGCTGCTGCCACCTGGTGCTGAAATAGCCCTTCGGATGCGGCACTTCCTGACAGTGAATGGGTGAAGACAAGGAGGGGGGGGAGGAGAAAAACGACAAGGAGGAAAGGCGGGGGGGGGTATGTGGAGGAATGAAGCAGGGGACAAGAAGGGAAAGGGTGTGTCTTTAACTGCATCGTATGTCTTTTCACTGGCTGAAAAATTGCAACAGTGCAATGCATATTTCAGGCTTTGTAACAGGGTAGTCACCTATGATGTGCAAGAATTCCTCCAGGAGGCAGGTTGGAGAAAGCCTTTTCAAATGACATCATTTCTTGTTTTCCTTGTACATGTGCCATGAACAGTTAATGCAAAGATTTGCAGGGTGGGCAGCTAGAAAACATCTTGAGGACTTGTTTTCAATCTGGATATCATTTACAGTCAGGGTGGGATCTTTGTGATCTTCCCATTGGCACCTCCAATCCATTGTTCTTGCTTTTAACCTTTTCAGAAAAGGTATTTGGAAACCTGTCTGTTGTTTTCATATATAAAAGCTTTGCCTCGGACAATCTGACTGTAACTCCAACACAAATAAACTGTAAGTATGGGTAACCACATTTGCTCACCTGTAGGAATCATTACTAGTGATGAACACATGCCCTCTGCTCCATCTCTTTAGCATGCCACAGGCTTACTTGGCAAGTATTCTGGTCGTACCAAATTCTAGCTTAGCTAAAGGAATTACTGAAATTAATTCCAGAATTGGACGGTAAGCTTGCTGTACCTTTCACTGCCACCTCTTTTTTACCTGTATTTTTCCTCTCATCTCTTATTGATGTACATGTGTGCATTGATAAAATACTACAAAAAATCATCAACAATGGCATCAAGATACTTCTTCTCCAGTGAGGCTTATCACTGCATGGTGGTTGAAAAAAGCAAGCGAACAAACAAACCCCACACAAATGAACACATAAGAGAGAGGGGGAGATTTTGATGCAATCATACACACAATCATATCAAAATTACGCATTTTTTGAAATGTTCTATCCATGCACATGTGTGAATTGTTGCAGTAGGAAAAATTGCCAAGGAACTAAAGATCAAGGCAAACTGGGCATGAATACTGGTTGAACAGAATAACTAATAATCTTTTAACAGATATGACTTCTAAGAGTTGGTTCCAACCCAGAACTCAGAAATCCAAGTATATTGCCAGTTAAGGAGACTGTCAGAGCTATCCTTAACTGTTGTCTCTCCCCCAAACACCTGCAGCATTCTTATTATGATTCCTTCCTGCTGTTACAGAGAAGTGGCTGAAATATGCTCCTTAGGAGAAGAACCTGCTTGCTACCTTATATTGTAAAACAACATGCATAACCTGCTACTACATCTCCCACTAACACCCACAGCAAGAGCTACTGCCAACATCCTAGCAATGCGAATACCACTGAAATTATTTTGAATGTGAAACAGTAAACACACTTTGCTTATATTTGGAAGCCAAATGTTTATCTGAAAAATGTCTTGAAAATGGAATGAACACAAGTAGGCCAAGCCTAGGCCCATTCAGTTAAATGGTGAGGTATGTACAGGCTTAAATTTTGGAATAATTAGAACAACTGCAATGTGTAAATACTTAATTTATATGAAACACCCCCTTTTTAATGGAGGACTGAAGAATTCAGGGGTCACTTTTGTAGGTCCTCTGGGGAACCATGTGGGGAACCCTGCTTTAGGGAACAGCACAGGGAATGAGGAGAAGTCCTGCTGCATTAGAGCCACTGGCTAGATCCTTCAAGACAGCCGAGGCCTGCTTCAGTGTGGAGGGGACACTGGCTATAATGCCCTCTAGTTGCTTCTTTTCCCTGTTGGGGAGCATATATGGCAGTGGCTCTGAGCAGTGGTCTAGCTGCCATTTCAATTTCCCAGAATACTCCACAATGGCTCTATATTGGAGGCATTGTGGGAAATTGAAGTGGCCATTATACCCAGCCACCTAGCTCTCATTGGTTAGGAAGTCTGAAAGTCTAGCCAGGTATTAAAGGGGGACCAGGGCAGGAATCACCAATGGACACTGCCAAGGAAACTGGTAGACTTGACACTTGACCTGTCCCCATGCAAACAATTTACAGAAAAGGCAATCCAGTGTTGATTTACAGCCTACTTTGAGTAAATATGATGAAATGACTATAGCTTTAGACTATATAAAATTCAATGATCTCATACATTTTCTCTCTATAAGACAAGGCAGGAAAGAAAGAAAAAGAGAGAGGGAAGGGGGGAGAGAGAGGGAGAAGTGATGCTTTTTGGTTTGTTGTAGAAGGAGATATAAGACAATTCATTTAGTTCATTTTTGGACAGAATTTATTCAGTCCAAACATCCCAGGAAAGAACAAGTCTGCAATTTTCAAGCTTGTGATGTGAATCATGGAGCATTTAAAAGAAGAAAAGAAAAGCCCACTCTTTCCATGCAAATATCTTAATTACAGGAAGTTGAGAAGGACATTTGTATGTAAATGTGTGTCACTTTGTCTTCTGTATGCCTTTCTGAATGGCCCTTTGAGATGGGAAGCCTGCATGTTTTTACTAGTTAAGAAGCTTCTAACCCACTTGACAAGATATGCTGTGTGTGCTGATGTTGCATTTAAAGGGAAGACCACATTTACACATGATGCCATCTTTGTATCTATCATCCGTAAGCTTCTGGCTTCACAAGCTTCCAGGTTCCACCCTCATCCCCAGTCAACAAGGAGCTTGGGCAGAGCTAAGTTCACTTTCATAACAGCATCTTACAAGAATGCTATTGAGTTTTCCTTGCTCAGGCATTCATAACCCTTTCAGCCCGTGGCCAAATTCTATTTTGAAGACGGGCTTTGGGGGCACATTGCAGTGCATGGTGTGGTTGGGGCCAAGAGGAGACAAGGACAAAAACTCCTAATATACACACCCACACACATAATTTAAAGGCCTTACAGTTAGTAGCTGAGCCTTAGGAGAGACTTTAGAATGGGGGAAAACTGGGACTCAGTTTTGACTCTGGGTGTAAGATGAGGGGAAAGAGGTGTGACCTTCTAGAAACCCCAGAAGATCAGATTCGGCTTCAGGTCTGTGGATTTCACCCCTGCATTAGGTATAGAATGAATTAATTCCTACCCACCCCAGTTTGAATCCTCTATCACAGTGTTTGCAGAATAAGTGGGAGCCCATGAGATGTAGCGGTTAAGCTATTATGACCTATGAATATGGACCCTCTGTGAATCTGTTGCTGTTGTTATGCACTGTCAAAATGTCTTTGACTTACACTGACCCTAGGATCCTCCAAAATGTTTTGCACTTGACAGCCCTGCTCAGCTTTCATAAATTCAAGGTTGTGCCTTCCTTTATGGACCAACCTTTCCATCACAGTTGTCAACCCATTTCACAGTTGGTCTTTTCCTTTGTCTTCTGCCTTCAATGTTCCCTAGCACAATTGTCTTCTCCAGCAGTATTGCCTTTTCATAATGACTGAAGCATGACAGCTTCAGTTCCAGCATTTTTGCTTCTAGTAAAGATCTGGCTTGATTTGATTTAGGACCCACTTGCTTGTCTTTTCATCCATCCAGGGTATTTGCAAAACTCTCCTTGAACACCATGTTTCAAAGGAATCAATTTTCTCTCAGCTTTCTTTGTTGTCCATCTGTCACACCCATATGTAGCGATTAGAAGCACAGTGGTGTCTAGTCCTTTTTTAAAAAGCCATCTAAGCCAGCAGTTGCAAGAAGATCTGCATAATCCCCTGGCTGGACATAACATCAAGGGGCATTTTCCTTTCTGTCTCCTGAACATAACTGCAAATCAACTTCTATGGCTCACCAAGCTTTATGAGAAAGGAAGACAGATTTTCATCTTAGGCTTTCCACCCCATTTATAATTCTGTTTATAAAATCAGTCTAATGCTTCTCAGTCAAATGAATGCTTACATAGAAGTACATCTCACCCAATTCAGTGGGACTTAACCACAACTAAGTGCTAAGACTATGGCATGCCTAATGGCAAATTGCCCAACGATGCATTTTTACTGAGAAAGAAGCCTTGTGGAGTTCAGCTGGGCTACCTCCCAAATATAGAGGAATAGGGTTGTTCTGGCAGGTTTTCCACATACAGACAAGTGTGGAAAAAAGAACTTGAGATAAGAAATAAGCAAACAAGCTGCATGTGGAAGAAACTGATGGGGACAGATTCTTTCATCTGTCCTGAGCTCAGTCCTTCCCTTCTTGTCCTCGGCTCCCAAACACCAGCCAGCATCTTCACAATGCAGATCTCTATTGGCACTTCACAGCTACAAGACAAATTAATCCCAAAACCTCTTTAGAAAGCTGAAAGATAAGTCCCTGCAGATACTAAGAATGGTTGTTGAACTCAAATTGGGAACTTCTCCCAAAAAGTATTTACGATCCTCCTCTTCAGAAACCTAGTCCTGAGAACCCTGGGATGTCTGCCAGGAGTGGCAGTCAGGTTTACTCACTACACCATCCAGCCCCAAGGCTTGCCCTGCTTGGCTTTTAAAAACCTGGGGCCGAGTCCAGAGTATTCCACTAATCTGGTGCTTAATTAGGCTTCCACATCATATTTCCAGGCAAGTTCCTCATAATTAGAAATGGTGTGGCAGATGGGCACATCAGGATGTTCTTTATCATAGGAATAGCTGTACCTATTCAGTATACCCACATTTGCAGTTCTCCATACTTAGGAAAGGAAGAACTCAATCATTTAAATGCAGGAGCATCTGAAATTGACAGATTCTTGCATCCCTGCAATAATCTTTTTATTATCATTATTTGCTAAATAAATAATTATTTTAAAAGACTTTAGGGTTTGTCCCCCCTCCCTATAGATGCTTCAGGATGATAGTTTGATCATTTCACTTGTCCTTTTCTATCACTCTTCCACATCTGTAATATCCTTTCTTGCCAGAGCAGAACAGAGTGTTCCTGACACATTCATTAATAGAAGCCGGATTCCCTTGACCCCAGTGCCTTCCACATTTGTGTGATATAAACTCCCAGCAGCCCCAGCCATCAATAACAATGGTCAGCAAAGTTGGGAGTTGTATTCTGAAACATCTGAAAGCCAATATGAAATGTGGACATTGCAGAACTCCCATCCATAAAGGTAAGAAACACATATTGCTCTGCTTTGAGGTCTATGTGATGTTAAAGAAAATGGATCCAATACACTCTCACAGCAGTGAAAAAGTTGGGAGTACAATTCTCTATGCAATACATCTGTGACTGGAAGATCCCACTACCCACTCTAGATTTCAACCTGCAGCTCAACACTAGCATCAGTTACCTGCCATTTTGGGCCTTCTACCTTGGGATAGATAATCTCTGGTGTTGGGAGCAACATTGATCCCCGAAGCCCTTGAAAGGCACACCTCCCCCAGAATCTCAGGTGCCACCACAATGCCAGATTTGGTGCCAAAATGTGGTAGTCTGACTGCGGCAGAACCACTCACAAACAAGGTGAGTGCTTCTTGCACAGTTCATTTAGAGCGAAATCCCCCCACCAGTTTTGGCCATAGCAGAGGGGAAAGGGGTCGAGTGTGTGTGCCTGCATTCTGCAAAGGTGTGTATGCCAGAAGCTCGTGTCAGGTCATGGTTAAGCCAATGGGACCTGTGTTCCTTTCTTTCCCTAACTCACAAGCCACAGATATGAAGACACAGTCCAGACCAAACTCAAGAAGACCACCTGTGGCCTAAGTGATTCTTCGGATCATAGTCATGGAACCCATCAACCTCACTACCCTTTCAGTGGCACTCATTGGAGAAGTTCCCACCAGCCCAACAAGATTTCCCTCTGTGTGGCATTACTCCCTCATTCCTAATGATACAATGAAGAGGATCTGAGAATTGGGTGTTATAAGGCAGTGGCTACAGATAAATTATACATAATTACTGTGCCCAAGATGATGCCATGCAATGTAATACAGTCCAATTGCATGAATTAATTCCTCTGCACTCACAAAGATTTAGAGGGGGAGGGAGGTTCTTTGTTTCAAAAAGTGAAATATGTGTATCATTAACAGTTTGCTTTTGCTGATGTGCAAGAAAAAGGGATAGGAGAAAAATCCACATGATATCCTGGTTGAGGAATTGAGGAGCTTTGGGATAGATCAATGCACTGTCTGATGGATTAGAGCATGGTTGATGGACCAAAAGCAGAGGATAACTATGAGTGGGGAATCATCAGGATGGCAGTCGATGACAAGTGCGGTCCCCCAGGGCTCTGTCCTGGAACCAATCCTGTTCAATCTTTTCATCAATGAACTGGAAGAGGGGGTGACCAGTGTGCTGATCAAATTCTCAGATGATACTAAAATGGGGACAATGGCCACAACTGAGGAGCCGGTAATCAGGATCCAGAAGGATCTGGACAGACTATAGAAGTGGGCAAGGGAGAACAGGATAACATTCAACGTGGGTAAGTGCAAGGTCTTGCACTTGGGGCATAGGAATGGATGTCATAAGCACAGGTTAGGCAACAAGTGGCTGGAGAGCAGCATTTATGAAAAGGATCTTGGGGTACTGGTCGACTGTGGACTAAACATGAGCCAGCAGTGTGACAAGGCAGTCAAGAGGTCCTGCTGGCAGGTGGTTTTGCCTCCCAGGTAGGTGTTTCTAACCCTGTTCTGGATGGGATTGCACTCCCTCTAAAGGACAGGGTGTGCAGTTTGGGAGTGCTCCTCAACCCAGAGCTGTCCCTGGAATCCCAGGTGGCAGTGGTGGCAAGGAACACTTTCCTTCAGCTTTGGCTGATCCATCAACTGCACCCCTATCTGGATGGGCAATGCCTGGCAGCAGTGACCCATTCCCTGGTAACTTCCCGATGGGACTACTGTAATGCACTCTACGTGGGGCTGCCCTTGAAGATAGTCTGGATACTTCAACTGGTCCAGAACAGAGCCGCCAGGTTGTTAACAGGGACCAGCAGGTATGAACATATAATGCCAGTCCTTTTCACTTACACTGGCTTCCAGTTGACACCTAGGCAAAATTTAAAGTGCTGGTGGTGACCTATAAAGCCCTAAACAGCTTAGGTCCTGGATACCTGAAGAAGTGTCTCCTTTCCTATGTGCCTTCCAGCCCTTTAAGATCTGAGGTGGAGGTCCTTCTCTGGGAGCCCTCCTTGAAAGAGATTAAGAGGATGACTACCCAAAGAAGGGCCTTCTCAGTGGTGGCACCCCAGTTGTGGAATTTGCTCTGCAGGTTGGTTCATCTGGCACTGGCACTTTATTCTTTTCAGTGCCTGGCCAAAACTTTTTTTATTTTCCCAATGTTTTAAGACCTGACTATTTTAATTGGAGTTGTATTATCAGCTAAATGTTAGGATACTGTGTTTTGTTTTGTTTCATTTTATTTTATTTTTTACATTTTTGTATTATTAAACCATCCCGAGACTTCAATAATTGGAAGTCTACAAAAGTTTAAAATCAATCAATGAATAAGAGGGCGAATGCCACCCTTGGATGCACAGTCAGAAACATGCCTTCCAGATTGAGAGGGGTATTACTACCACTCTATATGACTCTGGTACACCTGCAACTGGAGTATTGTGTTCAGTTCTGGGTTCCACATTACAGGAAGGATATAGTAAGGTTGGAATTGGTGCAGCGTAGGGCCACAGGGCTAGTGGCCAGATTGCAGGGAGAGCCAGATGAGTCAAGACTGAGGGAACTGGGTCTTTTCAGCCTGGAGAAGAGGAGACCCCAAGGAGATCTGTTGGTGACACAGAGGTATGTGAGGGGATGTCATGCAGAGGTGGGTAGAAGGAGGGTAGCACATGTTCCAGTCGAGCAAGGTCAGGAAACCAAGGTTCAATTTGGATGCCAGGAACCACTTCCTGACAGTTAGGACCCCAAGGGTGTGGAATGGGCTTCCACGAGAGGTCGTTGAGGCCCCATCGGTGCAGGTGTTCAAGGATAGGCTGGACATGCACATGGAAGGCATGTCATGAGCAGAGCCAGCTGGATCCGGAGGTCAGACTAGATGGCCCGGGAGACCCTTTCTGATTAGCTCTGTTTCTGTGTTTCTAAAAAGGCAGGAAGGAGGAAAGCTTCCCTTCAAACGCTGCTGCCATGTCTTCTGTAAAGGAGAACTGTGCTGAGATTTTCAGAGCTGCATCCCTGCCCCTCAAGATCAGTGAAATGACCTTAGGCTTTATCCAGTATTACTTTTGGATCCTCCCCCTCATAATAGGCCTGGAGGGAAATGTTTGACCCTGCAAAGTTGTCTTAAAGTGTAGGGGCAGATGAAACCATCTCTTTCCATTCCTTTGAGTTTCTTATTTCTTCCAATCTTAAATGGGCTTCATCTTAAACTTCAAGAATCTTAAGTTTATTTTCTCCACTTGGAAGAAATGTTTCCCCCTGTTTTCAGCTTGCATGAACATTCATGGCATTTTTGCCTATTTCTCTTAAAACATGCATTTTGTGAATGCATATAATATTTATTATACACATAATATTTAGCAAATGGCTTTCTTGATCTAATGCATTTTTGAATGCTTTCCCTAACAGAGTTTATGTTATTGTAGTGTGCCATCAAGTCTTCTCTGACTTATGGAAACCCCATGAATGAAAGCTCTCCAAAATGTCCTATCCTTGACAACTCCGCTCAGCTCTTGGAACGTCAAGGCTGTGGCTTCCTTCATGCAGCCAATCCATCTTAAATTCCGAACGCATTTTAATATGTATACATACAACCTTGCTCAGTAGTTGCCCCTATGCTGCGGAATGGTCTGCCAGGAGAGGTGCATCTGATATCCGAGACTGCCCCCTTTGGAGGGAGTTAAAGACGCATCTCCTCTGACAGGCCTTCCCAGATTAGTTCTCATCTCAGTTTTATTTACTGTGTTGTTTTTAGTCAATTTTAATCGTTGTTGGTTTTAATTTCTTGTTAACCACTGGAGACTATGGGAATGGGGTGGAATATAAATATTAAAGCAGAGAGAGAGAGGGAGAGACATTTGATTTTCAAATAACTGAGTTATGGTTTGCATATTGGTTTAAAGGGACAAGATGGGTTAAGTTTGCATCAAAACGCAACGACTCTGTCCCCCTTTCTCACTGATTAATCATCACATCCTTTGGGAAAGACAGCATAAAACACGACCACAGGAAGCAGAGCTAGCATGATGCGCCAGGCACCAAAGCATCCATTCCACTCCTTCCGTCTAGGCTACTGCCAAGCCCCCTAATGATAGTGTTGGGATCACTGGCAGCTCTTTGACAGACTCTATCTAGCTGGAAATGACCAGCATTTCACAGGCCATTATTTCTTCAGTTTTAATCAAGGGAAAAGGGCTAGAAGCTCATTTAATTAGCATCAATCAAATAGGGAGAGATGATAGAACTACTGAAAGGCAGGTGAAGAATCGATTTCTCCAGTACACTGCAGTTTGGTTTCCAAGATGGGTGGCCTGCTAACCAAGCATGAAATACTCCTTGGAATATAACATTGACTTTGATAGACCACAGGAAGATGACTGTGCGCTCGCAGAGTGAGCTGCCATGTCAAGGATACTGGGCAGACAGGGTGGTGCAGATGTTGTGAAATTCACTCCATCCACACTTCACAAATTGTCAGGCAGTTTTCGTTCCGCTGTCTGCTCCTGGACCAATCCAGATTTTGTGCAGGCATGTTGATACATACTGTAATTGTGCAAATTGTACTTGCACAACTTTGCATCCCTGAAAATTCAGAAATCCCCCCTCTGAACGTTACACTTCCCTACTCCAGTGTGTATTTTTATGCTTTAGCCTCAGGATTTTTTAGGATGTCTTTTCCCCATGATTTGTGTAAAATTTCAGAATTTTTGTTTCAAATGATCTGGGTATCTGTGGAACCTGTGCAAACCAGGAAAAGCCAATCCTCTACAGAATCCAATGGACAGATTATTAGAAATTCAAACCCATTTGAGCCTGCCGACAATTTTTCCAAACATCCCTGGAGATGAGCTTCCTTAATAACACCTGGAATGTTGGGGCATTGAGGAGATGTGGCATGCAATTCTATCCACTGTGTACTACACAAACCAAGAGGGCTCAGGCAGTGAAGGCCTCTGCAGAATATCATTTCTGCAGGCCAGATAGGGTGCAATTCACTGCAACATCACAACAATAACTTATGCAGCAGGAAGCCCCTGTTCTCTCCTTGAAGGGAGACCATTTGCTCCAGGAGCAGGCAACAGGCTGCCTTCTCTGTGAGCAGAGCTGGCTAGAGCCAGGGGTCAGACTAGATGGCCCGGGAGACCCCTTCTGACTTGCTCTGTTTCTGTGTTTCTGACAGCAGTGCAACCTCAGGTACACCTTTCTTAATACCCACCAGGGGCTTTACCACTTCCACATTAAATGCATACATACATGAATAAATATATAAACACATTTGCTCACCAGCAGCTGAGATCCCTGTGGCCCAGATTTCTGTCGTTGCTCAGAACGATGGGTTTCACATATTGGGGAACACACCCTACCTCTGCCTTGGATTCAGTCTTTTGGGCAAATTATTCTTTCTCATGCATCCCTTGGCAGCCATTTTGGGGTGCTACCCAGTCCTGTTGCATGATTGTGGGCCACATGCCCCCTTTGGCCCCCCAACATGACCTACCCAATCAATCCAGAGCTTCAGCTGGGTCTGCTTTGGCCATCTTTCTCTAATGTCATCTATGCGCTTGACCTCTGCATACCTAGCAGAAATCATAGGGGGAGGGACAGATGTGCCCCCTTGTCCCAGGTTTAGAGAGAAATTTATGGTTTCAGAATAAGAAATACACACTTCCCTTACTAAGGGAAGTCGAGAACATGGACATCTATTCATTTAGGTAGCGCCTAAGTTATGGAACGCGCTCCCCAGAGAGGTCCGCCTGGCGCCGTCGTTATTTGCTTTTCGGCGCCAGGCAAAGACCTTTTTATTCAAGTGGCATTTTAACTGTTAATATTATTGGATTTTATCTGGCCAGGGCGGCTTATTTTATACTGTATTTTTAATTTAATGTTTATATTTTTGATTTATATTGTAATTATTTTAACTTAGTGTTGTAAGCCACCCCGAGGCTTCAGCGAATGGGGCGGCATAAAAAATGTTTTAATAAAATAAAAGATAATAAAATAATTTATTCGCTCATTCAGTTTTGGTTCCTGATGCTAAAACTTCAGACTCTCAGTAGGAGATACATATGCCAGAAGGATTTGGTGCTTTCGGTATAACATCAAGAAGAGAAAAGCACAAGATAATGTGCATGTTGAATGAATGCGTAAGATAATACCCAATGAAGTCTACTGGGACCAAGCATACATATGATAGCAATACAAACCTGGACCATGTTGCAAAACTATGTATGCATTTCCAGGTAAATGTCTCTAAGATCTGATGCCAGAGTGGGAGGAAGTGGAAATCCATGCACCAGCCCAGGGAGAGGTGAATATGTCAGGTCTGAGCTCACTGATGTTCCCAGAGTTCTCCTTCAAAGCTCATTCCGCATGGTTTGCATTCCTGAGTGCCAGCATCTTTCGTCAACATCATTGGGAAATTTACATTATCTCTCAATTGAGAAGAAAATGCACATCTTAAGAAGAACTGTGTGTTTAATCAGAGGTATTAGGGAAGGAGATCCTATCAAAACTATGCCTCATGATATACCACCAGAAGGGACCTGAATGGGCTAAAATCTATTTGGGTTGCAGATGTGGTATTGCAAATATCTGATGCAAGCTGGACACATTCACCAACTGTGAAGATTTCTAGCAGAGAGAATGCAATAAAAGAGCTCCATAGATAGAATTTTACCCCAGTCAGATAAATCATGTACCATACCCCTCTTTATCTCTAACTGTTGGTGAGGTTATAACACTAAAGGCTTTTGGATGCTTTGGTAGGAATGCTCCAGGTTTAAAATGCTGTGGTCTCAGATTTTTGGAATCATTTCAGACTTCATCTCTCATTACTTGGTTTGCTATGCTATCCATCTGTGACAAATTGACAGAAAAAATAGTCCACAAAGATTTGTGAAACTTGTGAAGTGGCCTATCTAGAAATTAATAATGGAAGTCAACTACATTTTTTTAAAATTTGACAAGCCTCATTACTGAAGATCTGGCAAATAGCTCTGGCAAGTGTTGGATGTGTCATAGCAGACTTCTTCAAGAACTTAATAAGAAGGACTGCTGTGCAGTCATGTATGTATGTATGTATGTATTTGAAGCTTTTCTATACCATCCACTACAAGCTTCTTGGGATGGTTTTACAATAAAAGCAACACAAAATAAAATAGAGCACAGCATCCAACTTCCAGTCAATAAAACCATCCTTAAAACCAGTTAAACATTAAAATAGTGGGAAAATAAAAAGGGTTTCACTTGGTGTCGAAAGGAATATAGCATCAGTGCCAGGCGAACCTCTCTGGGAAGCATATTCCACAACTGGGGCACCACCACAGAAAAGGCCCTTCTCTGGGTAGCCACCCTCCTAATCTCCTTCAAGGAGGGCTCCCAGAGAAGAACCTCCACCTCAGGTCTTAAAGGGCTGGAAGGCACATAGGGAAGGAGGTGCTCCTTCAGGTATCCAGGACCTAAGCCATTTAGGGCTTCATAGGTCATCACCAGCACCTTAAATTGGGCCTGGACTTCAACTGGCAGCCAAATGTAAACTGTAGAGGACCAACTTTATATGTGAACTGCTGATTGATTCTGTTGGTCTTATGGATTATTTTTATGTTGCATTTAAAAGCATATTGATTATATATTAAAAACTATACATGCACATATAAAATGTGAATGCAAGTTCAGGAAGGTGTGGAAAGGAATTGTGTTCCTGCTCACACTGAAGGTTGTGAACAAGAAGTGCTCACATGATTTGCTAACAGGAATTAAAATTTATCTCCAAATTCTATTTTATTAAAAAAATCCTCTTCCAAAAGCATAAAACAAAATGCTTCTATCTTGTCAAAAGGAAGATAATAACTGAGCACATCCATAAATGATCAGCATTGGAAAGGACACATCTGTCTTCAGGCAGAACATAGAGAAACGTATGGAGAGAGGGGGCTGAGGATGCAGGTGCTTTGTTACGCAAATGCCTGCCTGTTGTATGTAGATGTGTAGCGGGAGATTAAGCAGTTCACCTTTGCAAGACACTTTGCATTCTACTTACACTTGAGCCAGATGGTGCTTTCCTTTGTTTTAGAAGATTAGAAGAACCAAAAAGAAAACCCCCACCAGAAATGAAGCAAAGAGCCAGGAGTTAATCCCGAGCACATAATATATTTATGCATCCCTTAGCTTGTGTTTGAGGAAAATACAAAATGTGAGTGCTTTCTCTCTCTCTCTCTCACACACACACACAGAGAAAGAGAGTGCCACATGGATTTTAACTAAGTTGGCAGCCTGCAGAGAGCTTTAGACCTGTCATGTCAATGTCAGCCTTCCACATCCCCCACCCACCCCTAGGAAATGATAAATTGTTGCATTCTCCAGGGGAAACTCAGCAGGGACACTTACAATAACATTTCACTGAAAGCACCTGAAACTCAAGTTTGCTTGTGTTCTTGTGCTGGAAAATTGAAATATGAATCAATTACAAGAGGATGCTCTGCTTGCATGCTGGGGACTCGTCAATGTCTCACTGAAGGGCTCATTGACCAAGACTGGGGTGGCACTGATTAAAGCTGACTACTTGTGGCCCTCCAAATGCTTTGGCCTCCGATTTCTATCAGCTCCAGCTTGCATAGCCAGTGGGAAGTAATTTGGAGAGTTGTAGGCCAGAATAGCTGTAGGACCACAAATTATCCAATCCAGTCTAAGGCATATAAGCTCATGCAGTGGGAAGGGAGAACCAGAAATGTTTAAGCTCCTCCAAACATTCTGAAAATTATTCACTCCTGTTTTCATTTTCAACTCATTTCTTTTGCTTTGTTCAAATGGGAAAAGTGCACATTTCAAACAGAGAAGTGCAAATGTCTATGTATATTTTTCAGTTGTGTATTTTCCCCACCAGAAAATGCACTTAAAATGCAGATTTTAGTGTGTGTGTGTGTGTGTTCAAATTCAGGATTCTGTGAACATTGTTTTTTTTTTAAAAAAACCCTACTTATGTTGAGAAGGAGGCCATATTTACAGGAACTGTGAACAGAAAATTAATTATTGTACATCCTTAATAAGTTGTGACACACTAAAGTAACAACCCCCACCCACAGAATACCAGATTTAACAAAGACTTGGTAAGGTGCATTGCATTACTAAGCATTTGGTTTGGTGGATTGCAAATTATGCCTGAAGACAAAGGATACATGTAAAAATTCTGAGTTCATCAAATACACTGCCAGGATTTGAATCTTGACCAAGCTCTGGGAAGCTTTGAATGAATCATCCATTCAACAGAAGGTCCTTGCATGGATGTGGCTTGCATCACCTAAACGCAGTAGGATGACAAGGTAAGCACTAACTCAAAGGCATCCTTGTGTAGCCCCAAGAGGAGTAGGACAGGTGAGAGCCAGTGTGGCTCAGTGGTGAAGAGCGTGGGACTGGGACTCAGAGGATCCGGGTTCTAGTCCCCGCTCGGCCATAGAGCCCACTGGGTGACTTAGGGCCAGTCACAGACTCTCGGCCCAACCTACCTCACAGGGTTGTTGTTGTGGGGATAAGATGGAGAAGATGTAAGCTGCCTTGAGCCCTTTGTAGGAAAAGGGCAGGATCTGCCTTTTACACCTCATGAGGATGGGGAAAAGCTCCTTTGGAGATGCTCTAGAGAGCTTCGTCCAGAAGACTTTAAACTGAGCCCGAGGGGGGGTGGGTTCAGGCTCCCCAGGAACGTGTCTGCACTGGACAAGTGTGGGGGGAGGATCAGGGCTCTGGGAGCAGGGTTTTAGAGATACTGCAGGGACTGACAGGACTCCTACAGAGAGGGGCCAGGTATCAGGGAGGATGAGAGGAAGGAGGAGGCTGGGAACTCCAAGGAAAGGAAGTGGTGGGAAGGAGTTGAGGTGCATGTACACCAATGCTAGGAGCATGGGTAATAAGCAGGAAGAGCTTGAAGCTCTCCTGGGAAAAGGAGGGTATGATCTGGTGGGAATCACAGAAACTTGGTGGGATGAAAGGCAAGTCTGGAATGTGATCATAGAAGGGTATCACCTTTTTAGAAAGGACAGGAAGGGAAAGAGGGGTGGGGGCGTGGCTTTATATGTCAGGGAAGGGATAGGATGCAGTGAGATAGAATGCAGCACAGATGGGGATTCGGTAGAGGCGGTCTGGGTGAAACTTAGGGATTTTGACAGGGAAAGAGACCTGACAGTGGGGGTATGTTATCGCCCTCCAGGTCAACTTGAGACCCTGGATGATGTCCTGACAGGCCAGATTCTAAGGATATCTCAGGGGAGAGAAACAGTAATTATGGGAGATTTCAATCTCCCAGATATTACTTGGGAGACCCACTCGGTGGTGACAGCCAGGTCACGTCGCTTCCTAGAAGCTATAGAGGGAGGGTTTTTCACACAGAGGGTCCGAGAGGCGACAAGGGGGAGAAACATCCTTGTCTTGGTCTTGACCAATAGGGAGGAGCTGATAGATGAAGTACAGATTAGGGGAGCTCTGGATGCGAGTGTTCACTCCATCCTTTGCTGTGAGATCAGGGGAACGGGGATGTGCAGCAGGTCGAGCACTAGAAGCTGGGACTTCAAGAGGGCCAACTTTGGCCAACTGAAGGCCAGACTGGGGAAAGTCTCCTGGGATAGGTTACTGGAAGGTAAGCGAGTTGAGGAGGGGTGGATAGCACTCAAAAGGGAGGTTATGGAGGCGCAAGCCTTGAAGATACCTCTAGTCAGTAAGGTGGGGAGGTGGAGGAGAGTGCCTTCATGGATGCAAAAGGAGGTGGTTATGAGGATTAGATGAAAGAGGAACCTCCGTAGGAAATGGGTACTGGGGGAAATAGACAAAAGGGTATACCAGGAGGAAAAGGCCCATTGCAGAAGGATTCTTCGCAAGGCTAAGGCTGATTACGAGCTGAGACTTGCCAAGAATATCAAGAGCAACAAAAAGGGCTTCTTTCAGCATGTAAATAGGAAGAGGAAGGCTTATTTCGTGGTCCCACAAGTGGTGGGACCACTAAATAAGGAGGAAGGAGATCCAGCAGGCACAGACGCTAAAAGTCTATTTTGCCTCTATGTTCTCCCCAAAGCAGGACGGGGGATATCCACATAGGAGATTAGATGAGGCTGGGGACTTAGGGGCACAGATTAGAGTCACCACCCTTGAAGTCGAGGGGCTCCTCAGGGCATTGGACATTACAAAGCTGCCAGGCCCTGACAGGTTACACCCGAGAGTACTTAGAGAGTTGGCAGGGGTTCTCTCATGCCCGCTGGCCTCCATTTTTGAGGCCTCATGGAGAACGGGTGAAGTTCCAGAGGACTGGAGGGTGGCATCAGTGGTCCCAATGTTCAAAAAGGGTAGTAGAAAGGACATGGGGAATTATAGACCAGTTATCCTTACGTCCATTGTAGGAAAAACAATGGAAAGGCTCATAATAGAGAGAGATCTAGTGATGCTAGATAGGGAAGGGAGGCTGACAGCCACACAACACGGCTTCCGCAAAAACAGGTCCTGCCAAACAAACCTTGTGGAATTCTATGACAAGGTTTTGCAATGGCTAAATGGAGGGGATGCAGTGGATGTGGTATACCTGGATTTCAGCAAGGCCTTTGACAGAGTGCCCCATGATATCCTGGTGGAGAAACTGAGGAGTTTTGGGATACACCAAAGCACTGTCCGGTGGATTAGGGCATGGTTGACTGACCAAAAGCAGAAGGTAACCATTAGCGGGAAATCATCGGGATGGTGGCCAGTGACAAGTGGGGTCCCCTAGGACTCTGTCCTGGGGCCGATCCTGTTTAATCTTTTCATTAACAACATGGAAGAAGGGGTGAACAGTCTGCTGATCAAATTTGCAGATGACACGAAAACTGGAGCAGTGGCCACAACTGAAGAGCAGGTACTCTAGATCCAAAAGGATCTGGACCGACTATGGAAGTGGGCAGGAGGCAACAGGATGGCGTTCAATGTGGATAAGTGCAAGGTCTTGCACTTGGGGCATAGGAATAGCTGTCATAAGTACAGGTTAGGTGATAAGTGGCTGGAGAGCAGCACTTGTGAAAGGGACCTCGGGGTGCTGGTTGACTGCAGGCTAAATATGAGTCAGCAGTGTGATGCGGTGGTCAAGAGGGCAAACTCCACCCTTGGTTGCATAGCCAGAAGTGTGGCTTCTAGATCAAGAGAGGTATTACTACTGCTCTACATGACTCTGGTAGTATTGTGTTCTGGAGTACACAACTGGAGTGTACACAACTGGAGTATTGTGTTCAGTTTTGGGCCCCTCATTACAGAAAGGATATATCCGGGTTAGAGTCAGTGCAGCCTAGGGCCACAAGGTTGGTGGCCAGTTTTCAGGGGATGCCGTATGAGGCGAGACTGAGGGAACTGGGTCTCTTCAGCCTGGAGGAGACTCAGAGGGGATATGTTGGTGACATACAGGCATGTGAGGGGGTGTCAAACGCAGGTGGGCAGAGACCTGTTCTCCCCTGCAGAGGAAGGCAGGATGTGCTCCAACGGAGCAAAGCTCAGGGAGCCAAGGTTCCATTTAGATGCCCAGAAGCACTTCCTGACAGTCAGGACCCCGAGGGTGTGGAATGGACTTCCATGAGAGGTCTTTGAGGCCCCATCAGTGCGGGTGTTCAAGGATAGGTTGGACGTCCACATGGTGGCCATGTTGTGAGCAGAGCTGGCTGGTGCCGGAGGTCAGACTAGATGGCCTGGGAGACCCCGTCTGACTCGCTCTGTTTCTTTGTTTCTATGTTTCTATGTAAATCGAAAAATGAATGAATGAATGAATGAATGAATGAATGAATGAATGAAGGGTAGGCTTGGATGCCAACTCCCTGGTCAGGCGCTCCATGCAAAAATCAGTCAGCTCCGAATGTCTGTACTTGATTTATATACCAAGGCGAGAGTTGAGATTCTGCTGCTATTCCATCTACGTACCTAACAATCTTCCTTCCTGAGCTGATTGAGGTTGTCTCAAATATAGTATTGGGGGACCCAAGGCTTGTAGTTTGTGGAGGGACTTTAATATTCATACCTATATTAAAGGGTATCATGACTGTTCATGGTGATGAAGTATCCCTAGAATGCCCATCCTGCAGCTCCGGTTGCCTGACTTTTTCCAAGCTCTTATTTTAATTGTTAAAGCCTTAAAAGTTTTGGGATCATAGTACCAGAAGAACTGCTTTCACTTTAAATCAGCAACAAAGGACCTTTCACTTGCTCACTTTTGGGAGTAGTTGGCTTGTCCAGCAACCAAGAGGCGTCCTTTTAGACCGTGGCCCTGCTGTTCTGGAATGGGTTGCAGTCAAGGGTCCCTCCAGTCCTCACTGTAGGCTATTGGAAAGGTCCTACCGGACCCAACCTGGCCTTCCCTGATTAGGTTTTATTGGATTGCTCTCCCCTGTAGCTGTGTTTGTGCTGTGGGTTTGTATCATAAAGTTTCCTTGGTAGGGTTTGTTGACTTCCTTATTGTAGTGCCATTCTATTTAATGGATGAATTTCAATATTGTAAGCCTCCTTGGGAGGGCTTGAAAGGTGGCCTTAAAACACTTTAAATGCATAGAAGAAATATATCACATGGGATAACTGTGTATCTTTTTGTAAGTACCTTGGAGGAAGGGTTGCTAGATGTTCCTTGGGGGAGACATGGAAAATATGTGGATAGGTAGCAGTCCCATTTGTTCAGGAACATCCAGCTTGGTTGTAATCCACGTGGATCTAACGTACTCATAGCTCTGCATGCTTTGGTAACATTCAGAATAAATTACTTTATGTGGGTTTTTGGGATGAGGGGCGTTTAAAAAAATCCTTCAAAATGAACAGGTAGAAGAAAAAGGGAAAAGAAACAAGCAGCAAACAGAAAAATCAACTGAGGCAAAATGCAGAGCTACTTAGACCAAGGCCCCAGTTTTCATAGTGCTCATAGTGTGGAGTTTCCCAGTCCATGCAAAGCAGACTGTGTGAATGGTAATTCATGACCAGAAGGCACATTGCTGCACTTCACGTTAATGTTTGAAGAGAATGGGGAAAGGATTCAAAATGGCAGGCTTGGCTTGTCAAATGACATAAGAAACATAGATATATAGAAAGAAATTGTCCCCCGTGCCCAGTTCCAAGCCAGAAGGGTTTTATGCCTATCCTTCTGAACTTTTCCAATAATGGTGCCCAACAATCTACCTCCAACAGATTATTCCCTTGTATAAATTGTGTCTGTGCTAGATGGAGAGTGCTGAGGTCAGACTTAATTGCCTATTATTTCCTTTCCCATATTTTATGCACAGTTATCAGTCACTCTTCCAGTTCCCTTTTCTGTAAGCTCTGCGTATTAAGTTTCCTTAATCTCTCTCTGCAGGTCATGGCCTCCAATCCTTTAATCATCTTTGTTGCCCTCCATTGGATTCTCTTTAATTTATCAATGTCTTTTCATTAATAGAAGACACAGACCAAAGAATGGAAAAAAGGAATGCACAACTTGTATCGACGTGATGCCTATTTCTTTTTTGCAGGAGGGAAGAGGAAGAGAATGTCAAATGCATGTGGCAGAATGAAAGAGCAACATTTGCATGATTGGAGTGAAATGGGGCACTGTAAAGGTGTATGGAATAATTAGAGAAAGAGAATATAATTGCATGACTTTTCTAGGAAATAAAGACTGCTTCTAACATTGGGAGTGGGAGTGTGTTTGTGTGTTTCGAAGGGGTGCCTCTTGGGGGTCAATTACATGTCTTCACACACATTCAGAACCACTTTCCCCTGAGAATTACAAAACAACTCCTTGCTAGACACAGTGGGTTAGTTATGGGTGTAATTTATACTATATGTATATAAAGATTTGAGGCCAGGGATCTATGGCCTTCTCCTATAGCCCCACCTTTCTCCCCAGTGTCTGATCTTTCATTTGTTTAAATTCTATTCTTATTGTGCCCTTTCCACCAATTGTCAATGTTGATATGTTACCCAGTTACTGATAGTAGGAGCTTTAAGCTAAGTATATGCTGTTACTTCCTGTTTCTGCCCAAGCACCTTTGCCTTTGGTCCTGCCACCACTAGACTAAGGGCCCAGAAGTTTCCTTCAAAATTGAATTTGTCTGTTGAACTGCAAGAGGCTCAGCGATGAGCAGGGGCCCTCAAACTTTTTCACCGGGGGCCAGTTGAAAGCTGCTGGTGCTGGGCACAGGCCGGAAAGGTGGAGCTGGCGGTGCACACGGACCAGGGCAGTGCGTGAGGGCATGTGCTGGGGCAGGGGTGGGCTGCACAGTGAGGCAAGGTGAGGTGGGCACATGCAGGCAGGCGGGCACATGCGATGAGGGAAGGTGAGGCGCGGGTGGGCCCGCGCCGCAAGGCGGGTGCATGAGGCAGCGGCTTGCTTGCTGGGAGATCGTTTTCTCAGAGCGAACAAACCACTGACTCCTGCACACGGGACGAGTGGGCAGCGGGAGTTGCATGCACAGCAGGTCCAAATGGGCATGGCGGGCCAGATAAATGGGCATGGTGGGCTGAATCTGGCCCCCAGGCCGTAGTTGGAGGACTCATGATCTAGAGCCTCCATTTTCACCACTCAATAGACCTTTCTACCCACTCATAGCATACTAAGTGCAGTCATTTTCAACACACACATGACTGCATGTGGAGTAGATCTGGGTTCTACTCCAGAATGATGCAGCTATCAATAATTCTGCCTTTCCGCAGAATACATCTGATTTTGCCAACTCAGATGCTGTCATCCTGCCCCTTCCTACTTCTTAAATGCTTAGCCAGAAGATTCGCCAAAGCTCAGTATGCTCCATCAAACTATGTGAAAATCATAGTTTATTTCCCCCTTTCACCAGGGCCAATATAGCATTTTATTGAGCCTGAGTG
>NW_025335817.1:11942634-11953093 GCF_004798865.1 Varanus komodoensis | reverse complement strand
GAGAAGGAAGATCATATAAGCAGCCTTTGATTCCTTGTAAAAGGAAGAAGATGTGAGCCATAAATATAACATATCCCTATACAAATAAACTGATTGCTTACTGCATCATATACCACTGCTGTCCAGTTTATACTATCATTGTGTGCAAATGGCTTCTCAAAATTCTTCCCCCCGACACACACACACACACACACACTGGGGGGCAAAGGAATACAACAAGGGGGCAAGGGAGGACATTTCACCAAATCTATCAAGAAGGGAAGCCGGGAGAAGCACAGCTTCTTCTTCCACCAACCCCAAGGGTTTTCATTTATTTGTGCTATCATTTTGGGGTTGGGTCATGGTGGCCGAGGGAGCATGGTCCTTATTTCTGTCCCACATCTCTCCATTCTCTCCTTTACAATCTCTTTCTGCAGTCTCCCTGGCAGCTCACACTTCTCCATCTGTTGGAGAAGTGGCACCCTTGAAAGTGTTGTCCTAGCATATGTAACCTGTAGAACCACTGCAGTATTGTTTGCTGGCATGGGAACTCTGTTGTCCCAGCAATTGAGATAGGCCTTGTGCTAGAAGCTACTTCTGGTGCAGTTTATGTTAGTAGTCTTGTCCAATAGGATACAGACCATTATGTCTTCCCCCCAGAAGCTGCACTTTAGCTGAAATGCAGGAGACTGGGAAAGCTGCAGAGTGCCAGAAAGATGATGGCACAATGAAAGACATGACAATTTTGCACACACCTTTGCCTCATAAATAAGTAGGCATAAGAAACTTGGCCCTTTCATTCTCATTTTTTAAAGGGAATCTATTTTCTGTCAGATTGAATGAGAAGGAGGAACAATGGAATAAAGTTTTTGCACAGCACTATTTATACTGTTATGGAAGAATGGAGTGGTAATAATTTGCCTGGACGGCACTATTCAAAACATCAGATCAGGTTTTGCATGTTTTCAGGCCAAGGCAAACAACTGAATTTTGGAACACTTGACCTGGAAAACTTGGGATAGAAATTGGGGATGACTGTGGCATGGGTCAGGAAATTGCTGAAAATATTCAGAAGGACATAGAGATGGCATTTAGCATGAGTGCCGACTGTGCAGGTGGGCACTGCTACCTGCCACTAACTATTCCTTCATGTCTTCAGAAACCCATGAATACGGCATTGTGTCTCCTTCCCCCAACCTCAACCATTTCATAATGATAACTCTATGGCATTCAGAATAAAAACAGCAGCTGCCAGGCACCAAATTGACTACAGCCTCCACCCCAAATTTACACTACATCCCCACAAACTTTGCCAAAATGCCCCTCTCATGTTGCTTTCCATGAATGGGGCAGCCACTTCCATTCAGCCTTATTATACCCCACTGTCACTCAGTAAACATATTCCATGTATGTAGGAGAGGGAAAATGACAAACGGATGCAAACTGTATCCCTCCCATGTGACCCTTTCTCCTTCACACGTGGGGAGGTGCTTTGGTTGCAGGAGTGATTGATCTGGTGAGTCTCAGGTAAGCAAGGCATATAAAATTCTGAAACACTTTTGCCTCCTCCAACAAGGAAACATGCCATATTATGACACTGACATTAAACATTCATCCTGACTACTTTTATGGAGTCTTTACTCCATCTTTTGTCTCGTAGTGCCAACCACTATTAAAAAAGTGGGTCACCATCCTGTCCTACTTGGTTTATTTCCTATAGAAAGACCATAGAAACAGAGCGAGTCAGAAGCGGCCTCCTGGGCCATCAAGTCTGACCTCTGGCACCAGCCGGCTCCGCTCTCGACATGTCCACCATGTGGACGTCCAGCCTATCCTTGAACACCCACACCAATGGGGCCTCAACGACCTCTCATGGAAGCCCATTCCACACCCTTGGGGTCCTGACTGTCAGGAAGTGCTTCCTGGCATCCAAATGGAACCTTGGCTCCCTGAGCTTTGCTCCGCTGGAGCGCATTCTGCCTTCCTCTGCAGGGGAGAACAGGTCTCTGCCCATCTCCATGTGACATCCCCTCACATACCTGTATGTTGCCAACATATCCCCTCTGAGTCTCCTCTTCTCCAGGCTGAAGAGAACCAGTTCCCTCAGTCTCACCTCATACGGCATCCCCTGCAAACCGGCCACCAACCTTGTGGCCCTACGCTGCACTGACTCTAACCCGGATATATCCTTTCTGTAATGAGGGGCCCAAAACTGAGCACAATACTCCAGTTGCGGGCACACCAGAGTCGTATAGAGTGGTAGTAATACCTCTCTTGATCTAGAAGCCACACTTCTGGCTATGCAACCAAGGGTGGAGTTTGCCCTCTTGACCACCGCATCACACTGCTGACTCATGTTTAGCCTGCAGTCAACCAGCACCCCAAGGTCCCTTTCACAAGTGCTGCTCTCCAGTCACTTGTCACCTTACCTGTACTTATGACAGCTATTCTTATGCCCCAAGTGCAAGACCTTGCACTTATCCACATTGAACACCATCCTGTTGCCTCCTGCCCACTTCCATAGTCTGTCCAGATCCTTTTGGATCTAGAGTACCTGCTCCTCAGTTGTGGCCACTGCTCCAGTTTTTGTGTTGTCTGCAAATTTGATCAGCAGACTGTTCACCCGTTCTTCCATGTCATTAATGAAAAGATGGAACAGGAGTGACCCCAGGACAGAGCCCTGGGGGACCCCACTTGTCGCTGGCCGCCATCCCAATGATTCCCCGCTAATGGTTACCTTCTGCTTTTGGTCAGTCAACCATGCCCTAATCCACCGGACAGTGCTTTGGTGTACTCCAAAACTCCTCAGTTTCTCCACCAGGATATCATGGGGCACTCTGTCAAAGGCCTTGCTGAAATCCAGGTATACCACATCCACTGCATCCCCTCCATTTAGCCATCTCGAAACCTTGTCATAGAATTCCACAAGGTTTGTCTGGCAGGACCTGTTTTTGCGGAAGCCGTGTTGTGTGGCTGTCAGCCTCCCTTCCCTATCTAGCATCACTAGATCTCTCTCTATTATGAGCCTTTCCATTGTTTTTCCTACAATGGACATTAGGCTAACAGGTCTATAATTCCCCATGTCCCTTCTACTACCCTTTTTGAAAATTGGGACCACTGATGCCACACTCCAGTCCTCTGGAACTTTACCCGTTCTCCATGAGGCCTCAGAAATGGAGGCCAGCGGGCATGAGAGAACCCCTGCCAACTCTCTAAGTACTCTCGGGTGTAACCCGTCAGGGCCTGGCACCTTTGTAATGTCCAATGCCCTGAGGAGCCCCTCGACTTCAAGGGGGGAGACTCTAATCTGTGCCCCTAAGTCCCCAGCCTCATCTAATCTCCTGTGCGGATATCCCCCATCCTGTTTTGGGGAGAACATAGAGGCAAAATTGTCATTTAGCATGTGTGCCTGTTCCCTTATATCAGTCACTGGATCTCCTTCCTCCTTATTTATAGGAGAGACCATTGAAGAACATAAACAAATCAGAACGCTTTTTCCTAGACTGGACTCTCCTGTCTGCAAGAGCTGCCTTATGTTGCGTGAATAATGACAGAAAGAGTGTGCCCCACCTCCGCAAATCATTTCCCAGGACTCTCCCAGTAATGCCCTGTCCAAGCGTTATCTCCAGAACTGCCTTACCCTGTAGTAATCAGTGCTGTAGACATCTCTGGACATCCCAAAATCTCCAATCTTCACCAGCAGGTTAGCGCCGACCAAGCAGTTCCTTGTTGCCAGGTCTCTGTGTACAAAGTGCTGGGAGGCGAGGTAAGCCATCCCAGAAGCAATCTGGCTAGCGATATGAAGCATTTGAGAGAGACCAAGCTCTCCTTTGGCTTGCCGGGGCTGCCCATCCACAAGGATCATCGCATCTGGGCCATGTGCCCTATGGAAGACAAGACAAAATAAGACAAGGAGGTTTTAAAAAAACAAGAAGATTAATAATGCAACAAGCAGAAACATTCCTTTTCGGGCATGGGTTTTAAACAGTGTCCCAGCCAGAGAAATAGCAGTTGAGTTCCTTGGAAGCATTTTGGTGAGTCCTTAATATAATGATCAGCTTCTGTTTCCTGGAAGACAGCTAGCCTGCCAGACAACCATTTCACAGGCCAGCTGCCAAAGAACATGGCAAACTACAACTCCCTTTTACCAATAACTTCCATTAGTAAGGCTGTCTTCCATTTAGGGCTGTCTTCCAGAACTTATGTTGTGGACTTCAACATAAGCAGAGCCCTTCAAAGATTTTGAATGCAATTATAGCCCATTCCCAAAAAGCAAGAGAATAGCACAGTCTAATTCCATGTGAAATCATAGGTGACAGTTTGCATTTGCTGCCAATATTGTATCAGCTGAAGTAATTGTGGTACAGGTCTGTTGGGATCATGTCCTTTCAGAATGCATGTGGCTACTGCCACCACCATCTCCACATGTGAATCCTATGCCCATTGCAGGACACATGGATTAATCCTATGCCACTGAGCCCTCTCTCAGTACTTGTCATCCAACATTGGAGGTGATGGGTGAGGGATACCATGTAGAATGCCAGAAACCACTGACATGTGGTGCAATAAGAACAATGCTGTAGTGACTTTCTGCCTCATTCACTAGATGCTACAGCACAAGTTCCTGTTTGTCCCAGTTTCTTTGAAACCAGAGTATTGCAGAGCAACAGCTAAGCAGAGTGGGAACTGATGGGGTGAAAGAGAACATCCAGCTCCCAGACTTTTCCCCTTTCCTTGATCCCTTTGCTCTTTTTTCTTGAGCTTGGCCACCTTTCTTTATTTGCCTTCTTGACTGATGCTGTTTTTTGCTGACTGTTTTCGGCAAAGGCTGTGTTGTGGTAGGACTGGGCTGAGGTGTCACCCAGGAGTGGATCAGTTTGGGAAGAGGTTCATCAAGAGCACCCCTGCTGTAGGTGGCAAGGCCACCCCTGAAGAGGCAACAGAAAAGAGGGTGGTCTGCTTGGGTTGCCTCTTTGGGGGGTCCTGTGGAAATCCAGCAGCTGAATCCCTGTGTGAAACAGAAGCACTTAAAGAATAGGCTGTCTGTGGGCACTTGCTGAGCACAGGCATGGGTCTGAAGAGCTAGAAGTGAACTGAGGTAACAGTTCTTCAATGAATGCATCCCATGCCTGGTTACTCCAATTTTTCTTAATCTGAAAAGTTTAATTTGGAGAACAGGAGCCAGCTTGCTGTTGCTCATCTTGCCAACCTATTGAAAATCATCCAAGATATTTTCTGGTAGATTCTAAACTAATTCTGCCCACTTTGGATTGACAGAGAGGACAGGACCCTGTTAATGGGGCTATATGCTAAGTGCCCCAAAGCATAAGGCAGGTGTAGAGATGCCAAAGAAATCTACCGTGCATTCAAATTAGTTTGGATTGCCATAAATCTGAATTCAGCAAATTCCATGGACTTGCAGAGAAGTATTTATGCATTTTCCTAAAAAAAACAATTCCCTTTCCATCAATGAATGAACAATGGACCAAAAGATGCCTGACACTCTGTGAAATATAGTGGGGATGGATTTAACAAAATCTATGCACGACTAGGCAGAGCTTTCTATTTTCTGGTGTTCTACAACTGCTGTTATCCTGGAACATCAGGATGGAAACTATAGCCAAATAACATCTGAAGGGTCACATGTTGCCCACTCTTGTTATACAGAGTAGTCCATATTTGAAAAAGTCAATGGTTGAGAATGAGTTTGTGTAGAATAGAGAAGCTTAAGGAATTCATTTTATGCACATTTTGATATGAACTGACTTAATCATCACTTTCTACTTATCCACTGTCTTTCTCATTTCCCAAATTTTCATGTGTAGTTTTTGGCCAGAAAAAGCAAGCTACAAAATCTGTTGAGATGTATATTTTGGAGACATGTATACAGACTATGTGTATGACAAAGGACTATAAAATATAGATTTAAATCTAAATTACTGTGGAAACAGGGTGGAACAGATTAAGGGGTGAATACATATGAAAGTGACATGGACCAGAAATAGACCAGTGGGACATCTCTGGAAATTTTTGCTAGTCTGCCATACAGAATATGGGGTCTTATCTTGATGAACACAAAGTTCAGATGTCTGTAATGTTCTGACAGAAAGGAGGCATGGGAAAAACAAGGCTGCAGCTGAGCTTCTCCAACGGATCTTTGTTAACCTCATTCCCAAATGTGACACTACATCGTTGTTAGAGAAACATTTTCAAATATTTACAACAGGATGGGTGTACATTTTTTAAAGTGTGTGATTTTTAAAAATATATATATTCGATGCATTTTGCAACTGTGATTGCAAGGTTCAGGAATATGGAAAATCCATCCAAAGCAAGTGCCCTTGCTGGCAAATGAGGCAGCTCAAATCACAGAAGCACGGAAATTCCACTCCTGCTTGCAAATCACGGCCGTGCGTCCAAGTGGCAACCTTGAATATAAACGTGGGCAGTATGACCATTGTCAGGACATTCCCCGAACTTGTGTTTGTGTCCTAAAGTGCACATTTGTATAAGTGTTCATTTCCAAAATTGGGCACTTGCACAAACACACAAATGTGCAAAGGAGTCTTTCTCCTCAAAGTCTCCTTTTTCATCCTTAATCTATGGGAGAAAAATGTGAGCCTTTGAATGGAGAAAACAGCACATTTGTTTCCCACTGGAAAAGACAGAGGAGGGAGGGAGATGGGAAGGGAAGACAAAATAGACTCTGGAACAGATTCAGGAACATGAATGAAGTAAATTGAGCATTGGGAAGGAATCCAGAGAACTTCAAAGAGTTGGAACATTCAATGTTCACCCATCCCAACTTAGAAACAGTCAGCTGGGACCTCCTGGGTCATCTAGTCCAACCCCTGGCTCCAGCCAGCTCTGCTCTGAGCTGTGCATGTCCTACCATGTGCATGCCCAGACTCTCCTTGAACACGCTTACCAATGGGGCTTCATCCACCTCCCATGGAAGCCCATTCCATACCCTTGGGGTCCTAACTGTCAGGAACTTAGGCTGAAAAGACTGTTCCATCCTTCTCATTTGGGGTATTGTTGAGCCAAGTGCCCCCATTTTGCAGCTGTGCATTTGGTTTCTTGTTCCTAAGTGGAGGCCTTGGCAGTTGCCCCTGCTGAATTCCATGCTGTTGCTCTCTGCCCAGTGTTCTGAGCTATCAAGATCACTCTGCCTCTCATCTCTGTCTCCCAGGGCATGTCTTACGATGCTTGGCAACTGAAAGCATGATATCACAGAGGCCAGGTTTGCATAGGAGGTGAAGGATGTGATGCACTTGTGCTCCCTTTCTCCTTTGAGTAGAGCTATCTGTATTTTCTCCCCAACAAGATGGGAGCTGCCATTCCACCACTAGCCTTTTCTTATCCTGGACACTGCAATTTACAGCAGACCTTTTTGTATTCTGTGGCAGTGCCACCCTCAGGTTTGACATGTCTCAGGTAACAGAGAGATTCACAAGGGTGGCATTCAGAACAGCTACAGCAGAGTGACAGATCGTTAGGAAGCAAGGCTGATGCCACTGCACACAGACCATGCTCTACAGATTACCTAGAGAAACATAACTTCCCTTGCCACCTTTCGGCTCTGGCCTCTTGACAGAGCAGCAGAGCAGCAGAGGCACAGGCTGGGAGAGAGGGCTGAGTGGCCAGGGGACTGGTGAAGGCAAGGGAGGAGCTGGCGGGGGAGCAGGGGCAGGAGCAGCAGAGAGGAAGGGGGCGGGGCCAGAGGGGCTAGAGGGGCCAGGAGGAAGCAGGGGGCAGGGCCACCAGCCAGAGGGACTGATAAGGCATCGTCCCTTGTTTGTGTCCCTTAGCTGCGGCCTGGGATGTCCGGAGACTCCCTTCCCTGAGATAAAAGTTTGTTTTGTTTGTGCTGTGCTGTGCTGTGCTTTGCTTTGTTTTTCTTCCAATTTAAATTTAAGTTTAAATTAAGTTTAAATTAAGTTTAAAATTTAAGAGGAGGTGAGGGGGCTGAGGGCTGAGAGAGCTCTCCAGGCCCCCCCGGAGCAGCCCCCCTCTGGACAGAGGGTTGAGGGAGAGGCCACGGGAGGAGCAGCTGCGGAGACATGGAGGTATGTCACCCACAGGAGGATGAGGCCAGCATGGCCTCCTCCTCCTCCTGGCACCAATCTGGAGCTGGGAAACAGATTCTCTCCACTTGGGGAGGCTGGGGCTGATGAGGCCTCGGGGGACCAGCAGGACCCCCAGCCTGGGACGTCAGGCGGCAAGGGGCCGCTGCGGGAGAGGCGAGGGCCAGGGCACGGCTGTCCACCAGCACCGGGAAGGTACGGCAGCAGAGGATTGTTGTTGGGGGCTCCCTGCTGAGGGGCACTGAGGTGGCAGTGTGCTGCCCCAACCTGGAGACAAGGGAGGTTTGCTGCCTGCTGGGCGCACGCATCCGGCATGTGAAGGACAGAGTGGAGAATCTTGTTCACTCCAGGGGTCACCAGCCGCTCCTGGTGATCCATGTGGGCACAAACGATGTGGCCAGGCAGGGTGTGGTTGGGACCACCAGGGACTTTGAAGCCTTAGGGAAGAAACTCAGGGAGCTGAAGGCCCAAGTGGCCTTCTCGTCAATCTTACCTGTCCAGGGATTTGGGCCAGGAAGGGACAGGAGGGCCTCCGAGGTGAACGACTGGCTTAGAGTGTGGTGCCAGAAGGAACGCTTTGGGTTCCTCGACCACGGCACTCGTTTTCTTGCCAATAGACTTCTGGCAAGGGATGGGTTTTACCTCACGAGGATGAGGAAAAGGTCCTTTGGAGAAGCTCTAGCGAGCTTTGTCCGGAAGACTTTAAACTGAGCCGGGGGGCGGGGGGTTCAGGCCCCCCAGTAACGTGTCTGCACTGGACAAGTGTGGGGGGAGGATCAGGGCTCTGGGAGCAGGGTTTTAGAGATACTGCAGGGCCTGACAGGACTCCTACAGAGAGGGGCCAGGTATCTGGGAGGAAGGAGGAGGCCGGGAACTCCAAGGAAAGGAAGTGGTGGGAAGGAGTTGAGGTGCATGTGCACCAATGCTAGGAGCATGGGTAATAAACAGGAAGAGCTTGAAGCTCTCCTGAGAATAGGAGGGTATGATCTGGTGGGAATCACAGAAACTTGGTGGGGTGAAAGGCAAGTCTGGAATGTGAACATAGAAGGGTATCACCTTTTTAGAAAGGACAGGAAGGGAAAGAGAGGTGGGGGCGTGACTTTATACATCAGGGAAGGGAAAGGATGCAGTGAGATAGAATGCAGCACAGATGGGGATTCGGTAGAAGTAGTCTGGGTGAAACTTAGGGGTTTTGACAGGGAAAGAGACCTGACAGTGGGGGTATGTTATCGCCCTCCAGGTCAACTTGAGACCCTGGATGATGTCCTGACAGGCCAGATTCTAAGGATATCTCAGGGGAGAGAAACAGTAATTATGGGAGATTTCAATCTCCCGGATATTGCTTGGGAGACTCACTCGGCGGTGACAGCCAGGTCACGGTGCTTCCTAGAAACTATAGAGGGAGGGTTTTTCACACAGAGGATCCGAGAGGCGACGAGGGGGGGAAACTTCCTTGTCTTGGTCTTGACCAATAGGGAGGAGCTGATAGATGAAGTACAGATTAGGAGAACTCTGGTTGCGCGTGATCACTCCATCCTTTGCTTTGAGATCAGGGGACTGGGGACGGGCAGCAGGTCAAGCACTAGAAGCTGGGACTTCAAGAGGGCCAACCTTGGCCAACTGAAGGCCAGACCGGGGAAACTCTCCTGGGATAGGTTACTGGAAGGTAAGCGAGTTGAGGAGGGGTGGATAGCACTCAAAAGGGAGGTTTTGGAGGCGCAAGCCTTGACGATACCTCTATTCAGTAAGGTGGGGAGGTGGAGGAGAGTGCCGCCATGGATGCAAAAGGAGGTGGTTAGACGGATTAGACAAAAGAGGAACCTCCATAGGAAATGGGTACTGGGGGAAATAGACAAAAGGGTATACCGGGAGGAGGAGGCCCGTTGCAGAAGGATTCTTCGCAAGGCTAAGGCTGATTACGAGCTGACACTTGCCAAGAATATCAAGAGCAACAAAAAGGGCTTCTTTCAGCATGTAAATAGGAAAAGGAAGGGGAGACAAGTGGTGGGACCACTAAATAAGGAGGAAGGAGATCAGTGACTGATATGAGGGAACAGGCACAAATGCTAAATGACTATTTTGCCTCTGTGTTCTCCCCAGTGCAGGTTGGGGGATATCCGCATAGGAGAGTACTTAGAGAGTTGGCAGGGGTTCTCTCACACCAGCTGGCCTCCATTTTTGAGACCTCGTGGAGAATGGGTGAAGTTCCAGAGGACTGGAGGGTGGCATCAGTGGTCCCAATTTTCAAAAAGGGTAGTAGAAAGGACATGGGGAATTATAGACCGGTTAGCCTTACGTCCATTGTAGGAAAAACAATGGAAAGGCTCATAATGGAGAGAGATCTAGTGATGCTAGGTAGGGAAGGGAGGCTGACAGCCACACAACACGGCTTC